>NW_007445395.1:0-397 GCF_000475195.1 Diaphorina citri | reverse complement strand
TCGGTCTCAAAAAAAAATGAATACAAATATTTCGTGGCAAAAAAAAAACGCCAACGAAAATGAGCTTTGTATCGTTGCCGTCAGAGCGCGTAGACGGTTGATCTTATCACAAGCACATTTCACACGATCCATTTGATAGTGTGGGGAGTTTTAGCGAAGCAATTTTTTTGCCAACCTAGTTATCTTGGAGGTTAGCGCGTCTGCCATGCAAGCGCTAGGTCGCGGGTTCGAATAAACGTCCGGGGCGGATTTTATCCTGAAAAGCCAAGGTTAGTTATCGGAATGGCTGGCTTTCTCCTATCCTGTGTTCCTTTTCTCTTTGCTTTCAGGAAGATAAGTTATTTCCTTTACTGTAGGTCAGACTCCGAAAATCCTCGAGTGGTCGCCACTCAATTGT
>NW_007445394.1:0-397 GCF_000475195.1 Diaphorina citri | reverse complement strand
ATGATTCCCTTAGAATTCATTGATAAAATAAATTAATGTGGAATTGCCTGTGGTAACAACACATTTTAGCAAAATAATACAGAATATAATACCTAGTAGATATTTTAGCAAATTGATCGTTCCCAGGAAGAAAGGCCTATGTTAGTTAGTGTAAGTAAGTAAGTAACTAACATAAGCCCTTTTTTCTGGGAACGATTCAAATGTATCTGTCAACAATGTAAGTTTATGTGACCGAGGTGCAGAAAAGTGCACACCCAATGCGCGTACATCTTCCACTAATAATTTCATTAGGACTACATTGGCGGGTTCTTTTCCAGACAAATTTGCATAACGACGAGGCAAAACCAAATGGTTATTTTATGCAGAAACCCATGTTAACTCGTTCATAAAATCAAGT
>NW_007445393.1:0-397 GCF_000475195.1 Diaphorina citri | reverse complement strand
TCAGCGAAAATTAGGATAAGAAAATATCTACGAATTAGGTACGTCAAAAATTAACTTGTGACAAGCATGAGGCACATAGGTATCTACCTACTTTTTGAAAAATTTCGCCTGCGGCGCTGAAAATTTTAAGTTCCATCAGCCCAAACTGGGGGCCCCGCGCCTTTGAAACTGCCCCGGGCCCCGCGGGGGGCTAATCCGGCCCTGGCTTTTGTTACAATGTATTCGTGGACCTAACAACATCGAGCTCTCGCTGTAGTGGCATTTCTTAAAAGTAGTGAATTTTTGACTAATGCTCAGAGGAAGTTTTACACCCATTTTTATTTTCCTCCCTCGTCACCCGATCTTAGCTCATGCGACTTTTTTTCATGGAAATACATTAAAACAAGGTGTATATTTA
>NW_007445392.1:0-397 GCF_000475195.1 Diaphorina citri | reverse complement strand
AGAGAGAGAGAAAGGGAAGGGGTTTGTCATTAGATTTTAGAGCGCTACTCACTTCTGGAATGAGATAAGAGAGAAAGAAGGAGGGAGGGGGAGAGAGAATGGGACTAAAGGAGATAGAGAGAGGAAGAGAGAGAGAGAGAGAAGAGATAATGGAAGAGAAAGGGAGGGGAGGGAGAGAGAAAGAGGAGAACAGAGAAAGGAAAGCAAGCAGTGAGGTTTTATTATCAGAGATATCGGTATGCAAGAGGGAGGCCAGCCTAGTTAGCTTAGTTGGTAGTGCGTCTGCCTTGTAAGCGCTAGGCCGCGGGTTCGATTCCCACCCGGGACGGATTTTATCCTGATGGGATAATGTTCGTTCTCGGAACGGCTGGCTTTCTCCTATCCTGTCTTCCTTCTC
>NW_007445391.1:0-397 GCF_000475195.1 Diaphorina citri | reverse complement strand
GTTCCAGAAGTACTTAGCGTGGTATGATAGTAAAGTCCTAAAGGTTCTTCTAGGATAATCCACTCTCGTAATCCAGGAGTCGCCTCACGCGCTTTCACTGCAATCCAGAATGATCGTCTCACAGTTCACGGGTCGCGGGTTCAATCCACGTTCCAGAAGTACTTCTCAAACAGAGTGGTATGATAGTATCGAAGGTAGAGACTGCCGGTCAGCAGAGCCGCGACAGCGGTGAGGCCCACCACTAGTAGGAGCTGGAATGAGAAGATAACTTGTGTGAAACATTTAATTGGTATTGGGATGGCTGAAGGTGAAAGTTGAAATATCGGTGGTGCGGGCGATTTCAATGAGAGTGAGAGGTTCGAGGAAGAAGTTGAGATTGATTGAGTGTGAGGACGGA
>NW_007445390.1:0-397 GCF_000475195.1 Diaphorina citri | reverse complement strand
TCAGCTTGAATTAAAAAATGTTTGAAATGAAGAAAGAAAAAAGACATTTGATTGTATGTTTTACACCTAATTTAGTTTGTTAAATCAAATCATGATAATGTCAAGAGAGGGAGTTGGAATTTTCATATTTTCAGAGGAAGATTTAGCCCTCAAAATTGTCTTCCCTTCTTCCCTGTATGAGCTGCTGAATTGAATTCCATGATTGTGGGTAAATTACGAGTATAGAATTAAAATCAGTTTTAGGATCTAAAAGGACTCTATGAGTCTGTTATTGATATTTCACATTTAGCGCCCAAAGCTGTACTCAGCTATCCGGGAGACCCTGTTGGTACCGTATGGACTTTGGACACATTATTATTAGGAGTTATTTAGAGGTCATTAGAGAGAGCTCCTCCCT
>NW_007445389.1:0-397 GCF_000475195.1 Diaphorina citri | reverse complement strand
TTTCTCTATTTACGGGAAATACTTCGAGTTATAGCATAAATACATGGCTGTGTTTATTTCGTAGGTAGATTTAATTTATTGTTTTCAACGTCAGTATACTTAATTGTCACTCGTCTTAAACACTATGAGCTTGCTTGTGAAGGAGTAGATTTCATCTTGTACCATCTTTAATATTCATCCTTTAAGATTTTCACGTATTACATACTCCAATCGATCAGGAGATCTCTGTTAATTTGATGTTTTTGTTTAGTATAATTAAGACTTCGGTCTTATGCACACTCAGTGATGCAGTTTTAGACATACGAATTTTGGCTAAGTTTTCATTCATCCTAATATTTGTCCGAACAAGAATAACTCTAGGTAGAAAACCTTTATTTAATACTGTTTCAATGATTGT
>NW_007445388.1:0-397 GCF_000475195.1 Diaphorina citri | reverse complement strand
AAGACACAACAGTGAGATCTTATTTCTTCCTGTATTCCCATAATACGAACGGACCTAACCCATTTGTTCTCATGGGTATTAGGTATTTTATATTTCCATCATGTAATACACCATCCCTTCGAGTGTATGAAATTCATTTTAAAAGTTCTCAATGAAACCGTTAGAATTGGATGATGTGAGATTAGTTAAATGCAGCAACGTCGGGTTTGGTGTGTACTTGTGTGGGTATTTCGACTGCAGTTAATTCCTAATGTTATGCTAAAACACTTGCCATTGCGGCTAAATATTAGTCAAAGGAACAAACAGTGTGACTATAAATACAAAAATACATTACTTTTACAATTAAAAGCACATGGTATATCGGGGAGACCACTTGCGTGGTTCGGGACTTACTTGG
>NW_007445387.1:0-397 GCF_000475195.1 Diaphorina citri | reverse complement strand
TAAGTAGGTACATAGGTACTTATTTTCTCTAATCACTACGGGCTAAAAAATTCCCGGAGGGACGGACCCTGCTTGTTACTTTCTATTTCCTTTCTTTTTTATAAAGGAAGGAAATATTTTTGTAAAATGTCAACTGTTCACAATTCGCTGACAGTTTTCTTCTGGGTTTTTCCTCACATATTAACACATTATACATATTTGTAGAGCTACAGGAAGGAAATATTTTTGTAAAATGTCAACTGTTCACAATTCGCTGACAGTTTTCTTCTGGGTTTTTCCTCACATATTAACACATTATTATACATATTTGTAGAGCTACTTTTTACTTTCTATTACTACAGTATAGCGGAGCCATACTAGTAATGAAAGTATTGCAATCGGTCCAAATTTTCAAAAT
>NW_007445386.1:0-397 GCF_000475195.1 Diaphorina citri | reverse complement strand
CCCCTGTTTATTGCACATCCACCACTGTATATTCAGGTAGGTATTGTAAACATGTTAACTTCCTCTGGCGTTTAACTTAAAGGAAAGGAAGCGAGCAAAATATTGGTCCTCCATCGAGAATTAACCAGAATTTATATCTTAATCGTGAAGAATACAAATTTTAAATTTCATGGTCTTTTTTTCGTCCTTAGAGGATAAAAAATGTCTAAGGTAGGACTTTTTGCGAGGGTTTCCTGCAAAAAAAATCAGATCTGTTTTCGAAGTGTCAAGTGTGTATGTCCAATTTATCTTTGGAAGTATGTTTACCAAATGTACTTATAGGTATGTCCAATTTATCTTTTGAAGTATGTTTACCATTCAAAATCACTTTTTGGTGTTCATGCTTGAACTTTATCAT
>NW_007445385.1:0-397 GCF_000475195.1 Diaphorina citri | reverse complement strand
GATGAATCTGACTATTTATCAAACAAAATTAAGCCCTTTGTATCAACAGATTAAGTTATTGTTATTCTTTTGATAAATGTACGTAAAATTATTTTCTAATTTTGTTTAGCAGATTCTATTCAGATTTCTCGTAAGGTAACCAACCCACTTACTCAAAACCAACAGTCATTTTTCTACCAAGCGTTATGGTGGGTATGAAACTATTATGAATCCTGTTGAGGATGTGCGTAAAATTTCTGTGATGTAAACATTATGAAAATCAACTTGAGTGGAAAAAGTGTGGGACAAATAGTAAAGAAAAAGAGGAAAATTTGTCCCAAGCAGAAAATTGTGCAATTAAAATTTGCATAATGAGTTCTTTCCCCCTTGAATGCAAGTCGGTCCTGTTGCTTGTTTT
>NW_007445384.1:0-397 GCF_000475195.1 Diaphorina citri | reverse complement strand
ACAAATACAAACCAACTAGGTGCATAATCAGACCACAGGTAGATACCTACCTACAAATACTTGAAGTATTTTACAATATTTAGTAAAAGTAGGTGCAATTTTAAGTACAATCAGAGAGAAAGATGAAACAAGAAGTATTCTATTATGTTCTTGTTGTCAAATTAGAATCCAATGGAGCTGGCTTCCAGTTCCTTTTTTTTTACAGAGGGGCAATTTTCTGGGGCCACTACTTAAATCAAGTCCACAAGGACTGAAATTTACAGATGAGGGTGAAATCAATTACATACTGCTAATGGTCCCCATTTTAAAATTCTATCATTTCTAGCTAAACAATACACACAGTACTAGTGCAACCAAGGCAAGGTAAAGAATAGCACAGCCTAAAATTTCAAGCAAA
>NW_007445383.1:0-397 GCF_000475195.1 Diaphorina citri | reverse complement strand
GTTTAATGTTGCTACAGACTTGTCAGAACCTTGCGTGTTGCATGCCAGGCAGTAGTTGCGGGCAGGTAACACTTTCTGCCCGAATACGAGTTTACTCTCAATGATGGAATGTGGTTCTAATGACAATAATGGTATTCTCGGAAAAATTTACTAGTCTCATTCTGCCTCTGAATCTCATGTTTCAGCCAAAAGCAACATTCAGTTAGCTGGAGTTCAGTTTATCCTGGATTCGGTCGTCCGAGAACTGATAGCAGATCCTAAGAAAAAGTGAGTACCTAGTTCTGTCCTATATCTTTAAATAAAGATTAGATTTTTTTTAAGGTTCGATAGAGGGAACTGTAACTGCTAAGGTCCCGAAAGCGAAGAGAGAAGGAAGGCAGGATAAGAGAAAGCCAGC
>NW_007445382.1:0-397 GCF_000475195.1 Diaphorina citri | reverse complement strand
CGAATCAGTACCTACCTCCGGAGTGGCTAGTTTGATCTGCCACAAAGGCTGCTAACAAAACTCGAAAAAAATATAGCATCGTAATTAAGTGATACCCTTTTCACTGGACTATACTCAGTTATTTTTATAGTTCAATCATTATTCAAACACATCTCTACATCGCAGTAAATACTAGTGAGTAATACAAGTAAATATACATTATTCATTTAATATACATAAGTATTAGTACTACTAAGTAGTAAGTAGTCCCTACTTTAATGATGCTAGTCTTTATTCCGTTTATCATTTGGTTTGGCACGGAGCCCAGAGTTATAGAGTTATGTGGCCTTGGGTATAACTTCTTCCATGATGATTGATCTGAGGAATCCACTCTGGTCATGTTCTTATCAGAAATGCA
>NW_007445381.1:0-397 GCF_000475195.1 Diaphorina citri | reverse complement strand
CCTGATATTAGGTGACAAATCTTTTCTGACAGTACATAGGAAAAGGAAATCCAACATTCCTGAATCCTGATGATGTACTAATTTTGTACGCCACAATTTTTACGGGAGTATTTACAGGTAAATAAATTGATTGATTTCATGAGAAAACAAAATCAAGATAAGGAGTTGTATTTTATTCCAGTAAACAAAGGAAGGAACCATGTCACTCGTTCAAACAAAATATTATCCATTCAAGAAGAGGTCGCCTGAACTTGGCCTGCCTGACGACACTACAAGTACGGACGTACTTACACCTAACACAAGTTTTAATTTTTCAAAATTCACGAACTAATAATGTTCATGGCGAACCAAATATTTCATTCAGTATGTAAGTCTAATAAGTAGAACAAGCTATTAA
>NW_007445380.1:0-397 GCF_000475195.1 Diaphorina citri | reverse complement strand
CTGTATCAGTGTCACCCAGTATGAAACAAATACTCTCTCATACATTATACGAGAGTTTCATACATAAAATACCTACCTATAACTCACTGAATGAAAAATACCCACCGAACAGCGAGTTTTCAGTAAAGCTTACCTACAAACCGCGGTATTACTTAAAGCCTAGATCAAGCATTCAAGCCTAATTAGTTCTACGTTTTCCAAATAGATTTTTCAAAACATTGTTTTCCTAATTACGTTTCTCTTTGGGAAGATTAGGATTTATTAATATTTCGAATTCATTAATTTTATTGCTTCGTTATTGTGTTGCTTTTGCTGTCGATAATTTCGTGTGTGTTTGATGGGAAATTTCAAATTTGTTATGGGTAATTAATTAGATGGTGTTTCAATATCGAGCTTT
>NW_007445379.1:0-397 GCF_000475195.1 Diaphorina citri | reverse complement strand
GAGAGAGAGAGAGAGAGAGAGAGAGAGAGAGAGAGAGAGGGGACAAAAAGGTAAAAACGACGAAAGAAAGGACGTTTAGGGGTAGAAGAGGGAGGAAAAAAGAAAAAAGAGGGAGGGAAAAAAGGAAAAAGAGGGAGGGAAAAATGAAAAAGAGGGAGGGAAAAAAGAAAAAGAGGGAGGGAAAAACGAAAAAGAGGGAGGGAAAAACGAAAAAGAGGGAGGGAAAAACGAAAAAGAGGGAAGGGAAAAAGGAAAAAGAGGGAGGGAAAAACGAAAAAGGGAGGAAAAAAAGAAAAAAGAGAAAGGAGGGGGAGAAAGAAGGAAGAGAAGGGGGAGAGAGAGAGAGTCCCATAAGATTTGAGATCTAGAAAATATATATACTGGGTGTTAGGTATGT
>NW_007445378.1:0-397 GCF_000475195.1 Diaphorina citri | reverse complement strand
AGGAAAATAAAATACAGATTTCTATCAATGAAAATGTTATTGGCATTCTGATTCCGTGGAAGCAAAATGCATGCTGATTGTACCTATAGAAAATATCAGAATATGTATGAAGATGAGGGTACACTGATTGAGTTATTTGGAGGAATATTGCAATCTTGGATTTCACTTAAAAATAAACTTACCTACGCACACAAACACCGTATTATTCGTCTTGTTACTTTGAATTTTAATAGCTGAGATCTGAAGAGCACACACTTACCTATACGTATGAAAATGGGTAGACTGGTAATTTAATATTAGAATGATAGAATGTGACATTGGATAACATGTAGAATACCACAAAGGACAAAAAGTTCAATGTATTTCTTTATCAAGGTTATACTCCTTCAGACGAATT
>NW_007445377.1:0-397 GCF_000475195.1 Diaphorina citri | reverse complement strand
GTTTTGGATGTTTTTGAGTGCGCCAATGCACTTTTTGGGTACTTTTACATCGGAATAGCACTCTACCTCGAAAAAATTGTCATTTGGTTGTGCCCCATTCAATAAAAATGAAAACTGTCCTTTTTTTGCATTCCAGTGTATATCGTATCTATAGCAACCAAAAATCAATCGAAACTGGTCGATAGCAAATGAACGCGATTAGTATCCAAATCACAAGGGTTTATTATTTTAGGGTTTATTTATTTTTTTTTGTTATTCCCCATCCGTGGCACAAGCTCTGCTTATACGGATGGGTGTACCATTTATAAGAAAAATGTGTGTTCTGAGTTTTTTGTCGATCAAATATAAATGGAAACTTGTTAAAAAAAAAAAAAAAAAGAAAATATTTTTTTTTTTT
>NW_007445376.1:0-397 GCF_000475195.1 Diaphorina citri | reverse complement strand
AAGAGCACAATTACGGACAAGTTTCACCAACACCAAGAAAGCTATTGAGGTCCTGCTACAAGAAACAGAGTCAAGACATAAGTGTGAAAAGTTAGAGGCTCATGTGCAACTGCTGGATCTGAGAATTGAGAGCATCTCTAATAAAGATGCTCAAATAGCTGAGTTGTTATATGACTCTGAAGCGGATTTCTCCCAGGATGTTCTAGAAGAAGAACAGTGTAAAGTTGACCACTATCAACTTGAGTTTCTAACTGTGAAAAAGTTAGTTGAGAGCCACGTAGTAAAAGTCTCAGAAGTAGGTAGTGAAGTTTTGTCAAAGCATGCATGTGCACAGGCACAGCAGTTCAAACTGCCTGTGCTCCAATTGAAAAAATTTGATGGTACTTTAAAGGACTGG
>NW_007445375.1:0-397 GCF_000475195.1 Diaphorina citri | reverse complement strand
CCAAACTTTGAACCAGAGTAATTTATGGATATCTTTGACTGTTCTAGTGTTTTTATATCTGTGTGCAATTATTATTGTCAGTATCTACTTTTATACCTATAGTAACAAGTAAGATGTTGAATCATTCTAGTGTTCCTCTTTTTGGTTTAAGCACAGGAGAGAAAACTAGAGGTTGCTGAGATGAGCATGTTGCGTTGGATGTGCGGATTGACAAGGATGGATAGAAAGTCAAAAATTGCAACAAATTGGCAATGGCCATCACTGTGGCAAGTACCTAAGTACCTGATCTAATTAAGGACATAAACAGGGTGTTTTTTCTCACAGTCAGAATAGTTAGCTTGAATTGTAGTGCGTCTACCTTGTAACCGCTATGTAGTGGGTTCGATTCTCACACGGG
>NW_007445374.1:0-397 GCF_000475195.1 Diaphorina citri | reverse complement strand
AAAAGAATGCTCAAATTGTTCGAAATTTGAACTGCATTCACTATCCTATATCCTTCACGTATTATACTGCAGAAGTCAGCCTGTCACCATTTGAAACCAAATTGTTGAAAAAATCTTGCATTTCTTTATCTTATACAAATTCCTTTATTTTCCTAAATTATTCCGTAAAAAACACCCCTATATGATACCATAATCACAACTCCCCCTTCACATTTTTATAAAGACTAGCTATAATTTTAAATCGACTCGACTTGACAAAAGGTATCATAGGTATTACCTACCCATAATACCTTGAAAAATGTCCTCACTTTCCCCTAAAAATTTTCCCCATTCTCCCCTAATATATCCGTTAATAAATATGCACATGTATGTTTGGCTGTATAACTTTGGTAATCCC
>NW_007445373.1:0-397 GCF_000475195.1 Diaphorina citri | reverse complement strand
ATAACAAGGGATGCCGCCCAGGGGTTAACCCCCTATCTGACGGTCACTAAAGGTAGAAACACACTACTATCACGTCACGTGAGCTCACGGAATCGGGTTTTGCACAGAATAAACTGCATCAAAAAAGAAGAAAAGGTAGACGGCTAAACAAATTGGTTACACTAATTCAACTTTAAAAATAAGTCAAGGAACTTTCTAACGCTGAAAATAATGATCGTGTAGGTAATGTAAACTTTGAAAACTGTAACAAAATTAAATTGGTTTAAGTTTTTTTTTCAATACCTACTTGACCTCAACTCACTATATTGCTGATTTATTACACTAATCCTTTAGCTTTTAGCATGATATAGTCCCCAAATTATTTTTCAAGAATTAGGTAGGTACAACTCTTCAAAAT
>NW_007445372.1:0-397 GCF_000475195.1 Diaphorina citri | reverse complement strand
ATGATAAAATCTGATAGGAGTAATGCTAGAAGGCTGTGACTTTCAGGTGTGAAGTAATTATTTTCAAAGGAAAAAAAATATTGAAATAAAATTTCTCAAAAAATATTGAAATAAAATGATTTTTTTTTTTCAGTGAATAATGATAGTTGTAAAGGTAAGATATATTTCCAATTTTGACATTTTATTTTCCCTGTAATAAAATTATCAATTTAATTTAAATGTACATTTTCCTATTTAACAGCTTACACCTGATTTAGAAAAATAAAAATCCTCAGATTCCTTTTATACATACGTTCTTGGACTGAATTTTGCCAAGGGAAGAGATGTATGAGAAAAACTATTTCTTTTCTTGAGGAGACAGGTGTTTGACATCATGTCCTCCCCCTTTTGTCTATTT
>NW_007445371.1:0-397 GCF_000475195.1 Diaphorina citri | reverse complement strand
CGGAAATTTGACCTATAAATAAAGGTCGAATCTGGCGGCATGCAACAGGAAAAATATCCCTGAAGTCTCAGCTTTCCAACAATACCCATTTTGTCCCAATATGTCAATTTTTCACAGAGCCACGAGCTTTTTCTGAGAAACGTGTACATAAAGCTCATGCATGGCGGACTTTCTGTGATAAAAATGATCACAAGTACACATTTACCTTGCATATCCTATGGAAAGTCCGAAAAGTACGAGCTTTATGTACGCGTTTCTCAGAAGAAAATGGTTTGTGGCTCCGTGAAAAATTGAGATATTGGGACAAAATGAGTATTGCTGGAAAGCTGAGACTTCAGGGATATTTTTCCTGTTGCATGCCGCCAGATTCGACCTTTATTTATAGGTCAAATTTCCG
>NW_007445370.1:0-397 GCF_000475195.1 Diaphorina citri | reverse complement strand
GAAGTTTTAGTGAAATCAGCAACAAACAGAGAACGAAAATTCTATGTAAGAACAGAATTCTAAGTAAATAGCTAGGTATATATGATTGTACATAAAGAAATATGTACATTGTACATAGTTGAATAGACTGAATAGAGCAGATAAGGTACATAGATTACGGGGGCGGGGAGGGGGACATAATAATTTCTTACAGTATGTCTCATGTTTGCGGGATATGTGACATTTGTGACAAGTCTCAATGTCCCAAAATGGACCGATCCAGATCTCACTTTGAACGAAAAATGTTCCAAGTTTCAACTGGATTTTCTTTCAGTTTGTCACTAAATAAGGGTCGCAAAGTCAACGTCTAGGAATTGCTATCCCAAGGACTGATAAATCTGATGATAGATTTGCGGAA
>NW_007445369.1:0-397 GCF_000475195.1 Diaphorina citri | reverse complement strand
CTGAAGAAGAAAAATGTGATAGAATTGATTAGAAAACGTAATTTTGATTTGTTCCTCACTAAAGAAAACCACTTTTTTTCGACTTGTTTCTTTTTCCGCACCTCAAAGTGGTGACTTGAAGTTCTAATAAATTCATACTTTAATATGATCCTTCGAGGATCAACCTCTTCTTGAACACTAACTTTTCATAGGGCTTTTGATTAAACAATACTTCTCTGAAAGACAAAATTTAACTAATTAGATAATTTTTATTTACTCCCTAATTTCTACTAACACCTAAGAAAATTCAGGTCCACATTCTCGTTCTTTTAAATTCAACTAAAGGTTTTACTTTTTTTGTCATAATATAATTTAGGTTAGTAAGGTTATTTTTTTTGTTCTGTTGCATTTGTGCTTA
>NW_007445368.1:0-397 GCF_000475195.1 Diaphorina citri | reverse complement strand
TTTCTCTCCCTCTCTCTCTCTCTCTCTCTCTCTCTCTCTCTCTCACACTACTCACTCTACGTTCCTTATTTTCGGATTATCACTTAGGGAGCGAGAAAAAAGAGAGAGAGAGCAAGAGAGAGAGAGAGAAAGAGAGAGAGACAGAGAGAGAGAGCGAGAGAGAGACAGAGAGAGAAATAAATCTTAACCTCCTTGTACCGAGGCTCAAAAAAAGGTGGTATTATTTTCCATTGGGCAGTTCCTTTTGTACATTTTGTAACAAAATTGTAGTTATAGGGTAAGTGTACCATTTATTCGCCCACCTAAAAAACGTACCATCTATTGGCCCACCTGTACCATACGCCACATAAGTCTGAACTGGACGAACTTTTTCAAGATCCAATTTCATCAAAAGAAA
>NW_007445367.1:0-397 GCF_000475195.1 Diaphorina citri | reverse complement strand
TCGCGTATAATATCTCTAGTAGCGCGGTCAAACTTTCTTGACTTGGCGGGGCGGAGCGCTACCGCGCTCCTTAATTACCATAAGAGCTATTATAAATGTACCCATGTAGCACTATAAAATTTTATGATATAAAGAGGTAGGAAAGGGGTTTTATTAGGGAAAAGGTGTTTCACATCACTGAGGGTATCAATCATAGAACGTCTAGTCCTTCAGGTGTCACAAAGAGATCCCATTTGAACCGATTCATCAAAACCTTGGCGAAATATCGGAAACCTAAGTTGTCAAGGGTGGGAAATTGAAGATACATAATACCTAGATACGTAGGTCCCTACAAAACCCCTTGTTGGCACCAATAATGGGGGTTTTGGATGTGTCACATCTTAGATGAGGAGATTAT
>NW_007445366.1:0-397 GCF_000475195.1 Diaphorina citri | reverse complement strand
GAGGGGGGGGGGGGGGAGGGGAGATTAGAGCAAAGAGGAGGAGAGAATGAGATATTAAAGAAGGTGAGAACAAAGTGTAAAGGTAGTGGAGAAATAGAAGGGAGGAAAGAGAGAAAAGGGAGAGAGATAAGAGGAAATAGGGTGAGAATGTAGTAAAGGTAGTGGATAGGTGGGAAGAAAAGAGAGGATAAAGAAAAGGGGAGAGAGATAAGAAGGAATAGGGTGAGAATTACTAGAGGTAGTGAAGAAAGGAGAGAGATAAATAGGAGGGAGGAGAAAGAAAATAGAGAGAAAAGGGAGAGGAGATAAGAAACAGGGTGGGAATATACCTAGTAATGGTAGTGGATGGAAGGAAGGAAAGAAAGAACGGATAGGAGAGAGGAGAATGAAAAAAAAG
>NW_007445365.1:0-397 GCF_000475195.1 Diaphorina citri | reverse complement strand
ATAGGTGGCGCCAGTTACCAGAAAAGTCCAGAAGACCAAGGTACAACGGGGGCCAAGGTACGACTAGACACCCTAAGTTACATTCTTTAGGATCTGACTCATTAACTGAGTAGGTACCTAGTCCACTAAAAATAGTATAATAGCATTCATCTAAATCAGCGACTACACTATGGTCAAGTGATTGACATTCCCTGAAAGATGTCTATACCTACTCTAACTATGTATATTCTCTTTTGTCATTTTACCGAAATCCTTTGATAGAAAATAATAATGTGGCTGAAAGTATAGCAGTCAAAAATACAAAGGTTCCACCAGAAACTGCAATCAAATCAATAGGTCTGATTTTCTGAATCACCCACTATGTGTGAAGATACAAGGTACTCTAGAAACTCGAGAT
>NW_007445364.1:0-397 GCF_000475195.1 Diaphorina citri | reverse complement strand
ACCCTCCTTTTCCCGTTTTAACTGTCCCTGTAGGATTTCTCCTGGTATGGATTGTACGTTCCTATCTTTGGGCCACCTACCCTATACCATCTTATCCCATTTTAATTGTGTATACAGTGTTACAGTGTACATGTATACTCGTACCTATGTACACTTTATTGTACATGGTACAAAGGAGGTAGGTACATGGTACATAGGTAGGTACATGGTACAAATTTCCCATGACAATGGATAGTAAAGAATGCAATATAAACCTTCCCGTGTGTGCATTTGAGTCATCTCCGTGACAAAATGCAATGTAGAAGTCTCGGATTTTACCTATATCTCCTTTTAAATTCCCTCAGGATTGCCTGGGAATTTTAATAGAATACCTAGGTACCTACCTATGATAATAAAA
>NW_007445363.1:0-397 GCF_000475195.1 Diaphorina citri | reverse complement strand
GCTCTGTGCGGTGTTGTCCTGGATGATCGTATCCAGATGACTCTGGGTGAGGAGATTCTTGTCCATGAGGACGTTGTCAAATAGCAACGTAGGAATCATGGAGAGAATGGAGAGGAGCCAGATCAGAGTGATAACAGCGGCAACACTGCACGTACAGTACTTGCGGTGTGGGGACCGGACGATGGTGAAATATCTGCGGACAAGAAAATTGAACTGGCCCTGTACAACTGTACATTTCACTTTGAATTTCAAATAATGCAAGAGAGAAAAGAGAGCGTGGCGGTGGTTGCATTGAGACAAACAATAGGGTGCTGGAAACCCAATCGAGTGACTGGGTTTCCAGACTCTAATACAGAAATTTATATCAGGAAGACACATTTATACAGAATTCCAAGAC
>NW_007445362.1:0-397 GCF_000475195.1 Diaphorina citri | reverse complement strand
TCCTACATACAGTTCATAAAAAAAAAACTTCAATAGAATATTTATGTTAAATAAATAGGTTCTGAAGTGGATACAATGAGCACTAGGCAAGGTTATAACCAAAGGCACCCAATCTTCTGAGTTTCACAAAGTATTGCTTGATCCAACTCTCAAACGGCCGTATTAAGCAGAAAATTACCATCCAAAAATATCTTAATTTTAATCCACCAAAACATTTTTTCACGAGTAGGAAGATCATGTCACAGGTGGAATTGAACCTACGCCTTCCCGATTACCAGACAGACATTGATACCAGACACAAGGAAAGAGATATTCTATTCTTTCTTGGTATAAAAATAAAAACACAACAATAGGTTCCACACACTTATCTCTACCAATAATCCTAAAGAACATCAAG
>NW_007445361.1:0-397 GCF_000475195.1 Diaphorina citri | reverse complement strand
ATTATAGAGGACTGGGCCGGATTTATAAAGGTAGGAAATCTTGCATCAGTTTCTAATAATTTTATTGGTTTTCTTTGTTCGAGATTTCTTAGGCCAGCCACTCACCATCAGGTATCAGTTTTATTTCGTAGCAATAAAAGAACTGCTACTTTAGACTCGTGTGGTCTGTGTCGTAGCATGCCCATCCCGTAGTATGTCCCTCATCAGATGGGCGAGAAGAGATACAATACTTCCCATTTAGGTGCTGGATCAACACAAGATCACCAGGAAAGTAACCCATTGAAATATTTGCAACCCGGGACCTTCTGCATGGCAAACAAAGCGCATTACCAATGGGTTAATCGTGCTCCTTTACTTTCAGGATTAGCACAGTCTGGCTCGTGGGGTTGTTTCGATG
>NW_007445360.1:0-397 GCF_000475195.1 Diaphorina citri | reverse complement strand
GGTACGGTTAATTTTTTCTAATCTCTATGATTAAATTATCGGGGAGTCATTATCTTTTACATGAGAATCCTCAATTTTCTGTTTGATTTCTTTTTTACCTTTTTAGAGCCGTTGCGTTGTTTTCAGGATCAGGAGGCCTTGCCAGCCTAGTTACTTTGGTTTTGTTGGTGGCGAGTCTACCTTGTAAGCGCTAAGCCGCGGGTTCGATTCCTGCCCGGAGCGGATTTTATTCCGAACAGACAGTGTCCGTTCTCGGAACAGCTGGTTTTCTCCTATCCTGCTTTCCTTCATTCTTCGATTTCGGGACGATAAGACCTTTTTCTTCTTCTTCTTCTTCTTCTTCTTCTTCTTCTTCTTCTTCTTCTTCTTCTTCTTCTTCTTCTTATTATTATTATTA
>NW_007445359.1:0-397 GCF_000475195.1 Diaphorina citri | reverse complement strand
ATGCCAATTTGCGTCCGTCGATGAATACAAGATTATTTCCTTCTGATATTCGATACTTTTACCTTGGATAGATCTTTATCCTAAATGGATCTAATATTGGATACACATACGGATACCAACCATATGCAAAGTTGCTTAACTTCAGTGATCCATTGGGAACTGGTGTATTCAACGTGCTATCGCCCCGCCGCAGCATGCATAGTTGGATACACATACGGATACCAACCATATGCAAAGTTGCTTAACTTCAGTGATCCATTGGGAACTGGTGTATTCAACGTGCTATCGCCACGCCGCACTGCTGGCTGATGACATGGTTTGTTCTTTACTAAAATAACTTCTTGTTTCAGATCACTGACTTCCTGTTCAGAAATGGCAAACCCTTCGGTCGTGATTT
>NW_007445358.1:0-397 GCF_000475195.1 Diaphorina citri | reverse complement strand
AATAATAATAATAATAATAATAATAATAATAATAATAATAATAAATAAATAAATAAAAACAAAAATAATAAAATATAAAGAATAATAATGAAAATAATAATAAAAACAAACAAAAACTGACCTATATTTTCACTTTGCGTGGAACTTTGCAGTTCTCTTTGCACTTTGCAAACAAAGTCTCGAGCTTCATTATGCTGCAGGAGTAGACGCGAAAATGCAAGTACACTGACGTGCGAAAAAATTCGGGATGGATTGACCTGTGAACTTTTTTCAATATGAAACACTATACCTATTTCTATTGAAAAAGTTAGGTTCTTAGCTTATGGTGGGTCCAGACTTGTGCAATGCAATGAAATTCGTTAGTTTGGACGTGTTTGAGAAAGTTGCAGCAAAGTTT
>NW_007445357.1:0-397 GCF_000475195.1 Diaphorina citri | reverse complement strand
TCTCTCTCTCTCTTCAATTTCTGCAATTATGTTTGCATTTCCTCCTCCCTCCCACTCAGCTTTCTTCTTCCTCTCCTCTTTCCCTTCTTCTTCCCCTCCTCCTTCTTCTCCTCCTCCTCCTTCTTCTCCTCCTCCTTCTTCTTCTCCTCCTCCTTCTTCCTCTTCTTCTCCTCCTCCTCTTCCTTCTTTCTCTTCTTCCTCTCCTCCTTCTTCTTCTTGCTTCCTCTCTTTATCTTTCGCCTTCTCCTCTCTTTCTACGTTTCTACCTCATTCTCATTCTCCTACTCTTTCTTCTTAAAACATAAGTCGCTGAAGAATGTATTTTACCTGTAATCGAACTTCATAATTTCATCTAGGTCAGGGGTTCCCAAACTTTTGAGTACTGCGTACCAACCCG
>NW_007445356.1:0-397 GCF_000475195.1 Diaphorina citri | reverse complement strand
GGCAAGGCCCGTTATGGATCAGCCAAGGATCAGGCACATTATTTGGATAGAAATAAGCAGAAAAGAACCATCCATAACCGGCCTTGCCTTAATGCTGTCCATTGTACCCTCAATTTTCTGGAGTTGTCCACCTTCGAGCATGACAGTCAGGGATCTAAAACAGGTGATTCACTAGGGATCTAAAACAGGTGACTTTCTAATAGTTGCCCAAATTCAAGCGTAACGTCCTTTGAAAACGGGGAAATCACACAAACATGCTGCTTGCTCTTGAGACGTGCTACGAGGCAGCTATTTCATTAGACAATTCCACCAAAACAGGGTCGAATAGATCAAAGGAATACCACTACGCTCGAGTAAGTTAGTATTAACACTATAACTACTACATTCCACTATAAAA
>NW_007445355.1:0-397 GCF_000475195.1 Diaphorina citri | reverse complement strand
GGCCCTTTTGCCGAGTAAATTCCAACATTTCACTGAATCACTCGTGTTATAATGTTAGAAACCGGGAACTACTCATAGCAACAATATATACCCGAGGAATGTACTGAGTTTACAATGAAGTGTAATGTAATGCAGATCAGTATGCAATATCAGCAAAGTTCTCAGGTGCTAAATACTTCCAGGCTCAGGAAATATGAAACTCGGAGTCTATAGCCCCGGTACACACGCTCAGGCCTAACCTAGGTCTGTCAGACCTAACCTGGGTCTGTCAGACCTAACCTGGGTCTGTCAGACCGTCTGAGAGACCGCGGTCTGCCAGATGGTCTGAGCTTGAGTGGGTGGCATTAGGATTTGTCTCCAATCAACTTGGTCAACAAGAGTCGTATTAAGCTCTTTT
>NW_007445354.1:0-397 GCF_000475195.1 Diaphorina citri | reverse complement strand
GAAAATAGTAAAGACAGTTCACTTTGTAAAAAGGTTGCTTGCCAGTTCCAAACCATTGCCATGGGACTTGTTGCATGACGAAAGACCGAAAAACGAAAGGGGAGGAGAAAAAAATTCCACCTTTGAAATAAACCACAGCTCCGCAAAGTTACCGATAGCATGAAGTAAATGTTTGAATAGTATTCTCAATTATGACGCAAATAAAAGAGACGGATTACAACATGTCCTTCCCTCGCTGATGTCCTGCTTGAATTGACATGCAAATGTCCTGTTGATGATATCGGTTGATCAATTATTCAACAGGATTAAATAATGCAGCAAGGAAACTATTGAATGAAATAATGATAGGTTCAACTAATAAGTACACTCTGCACCCTCGATTTCAATCAAATGGAAT
>NW_007445353.1:0-397 GCF_000475195.1 Diaphorina citri | reverse complement strand
AGTGGTTATTTTGCCGATTTAAGAAGCTATATTACAGATGGACAAGATGGCGGCTAAATAAGACGAATAAATTAATTTCCTATTCTTTTAATCCAGTTTAGGCCAAGCTGTACATAATTTTCGACTACATGTTACGGTGCGGTGGTGGTACCGAATTTGCTGTTGAATACTGATCTCAGGACAACTTTCAGTACCTATATGGTGTCGATCAATCGTGTCAACAACGTAAGTTATAGAGTCAGAGTGTGCAGGCTCGTATAGAACCTACCCAAACTTGACAATAATATACTAGACCTGCCCGAAGTTGACGGTACTATTCATGATCAGGTCCGCCTGTCAGGTCTACCTGATACCTCATGAGTACGCACACTATCATTTAGACCTGACAGGTACGGCT
>NW_007445352.1:0-397 GCF_000475195.1 Diaphorina citri | reverse complement strand
TAAACAACTCATACTCTTTTCCCCGAAAAAAGGATAGCTACCTACTCAATACAGAGTACCCGACGATATAATAATTATAATGTAGAATACCTACCTACCTATTTGCTCAATTACTTGTTCCTACTTATTGTAGGGGTATGTAGGTACCTACCAATTCGTTGTAAACAGGAAATACCTACTCCTTTCAATGAAGGTAGGTACAATAAAATATCATATTTTATTTCCTTGAGAATTTCAAAATCATTATCAGATAAATCTTGAAAAACATCAACATAATTGGAGCTATCCACCATTGAACTTTCACAGGTCCGGGAAGTTACGACTGGTGACATTTCTGTGTAAATTTATTTATCGTATGACATTTTTTATTTTTAACAATGAACAATAATAAGTCAAA
>NW_007445351.1:0-397 GCF_000475195.1 Diaphorina citri | reverse complement strand
GTGGACCAACCTTTTGCAGGAGAACATGTTGATTTGCTGTCAAGACGAAATTGTGTTACCTCACTGGAACATGTCAGACATCAGGGACTTCCTGTAAGGACTTCTCACTCGAAAACTTTGAACTCTTTGGGCAGAAAAACTTAGCATAATTTTTTGTACTTTTTCGAATGCTTGAGGAAAGATATAAGTCCCTTCAGAAATGCGTTCCAGGCATTTGGATGGTCACAAAAAGAGCTTCCCTCAGTGATGCTCCAAACTTTGAAGTTCATCATCTCGGGATAAACCAATAATTAAGTAAAGAAGACTAGAATGAAAAATCGATTGCGGATTACGGACACTACCGATGAGTGAGAGGCAAAGAAGATAGATGTTCTTTTTTTCGTGTTCGTGAGATAGA
>NW_007445350.1:0-397 GCF_000475195.1 Diaphorina citri | reverse complement strand
TGCACGGCGCTATTTTGTTATACGCTATTTGCCGATGGATGTAGGTACCGTATCTTGTTTTTTTTTTCTTTTTCTTTTAAGTAATATATCACTTGGGAAGAAAATTGAAAATTTATAGCTGATTTGTTGATTCAAAATTCAGATGACAAAGAAGCTTTACCCCCGATTCCCGATGAACCCTTATGTCATTTTTACCGATGTACAGATGTCCAACTATCCATGCTGTCTGTCACGAGTGCCTATGCCTAGTGGAATAAAAAACATGGAAATTGTGGAAAATGAAAAACTCGTCCGTCGACTAGGTAGGTATCTAGCTTTGAATCAGCATAAAAAACTGTGGACCAATTGTTATGGCTATGTAAATACTTAATTTCTTCGATCATCTCGATAGGTACAT
>NW_007445349.1:0-397 GCF_000475195.1 Diaphorina citri | reverse complement strand
GTCCCAAAAGCGAAGAGAGAAGGAAGACAGGATATTAAAAAGCCATCAGTCATCCGAGAATAAACCTAACGATAAAATTCGCCCGGAGTGGGAATCAAACCCGCGAACTGGAGCTTACAAAAAAGTACTGTAGTACTGAGTAGGTACAGGCCTTACGTATGTACCTGCATTGGAGGAGGTTTTTTTTCCTCGCTCTGTGCTCTGCAAACTCTCTTTCCCTCCCTGCCTGCGAACGACAATTCCACGGAATCGGTATGACGGTATGTATACCTACATAGCGTAGTGCGGAAACGTTAATTATTTGGCAAAACACTTCTCTACGGCACGGCGGGGTATCCCTGGTTATGTTTGGTCAGCGCGGCGCTTTGTCTTGCGTCTATTTACGTTTCTCATGAAC
>NW_007445348.1:0-397 GCF_000475195.1 Diaphorina citri | reverse complement strand
CTCCTCTTCTTCTTCTTCTTCTTCTTCTTCTTCTTCTTCTTCTTCTTCCTCCTCCTCCTCCTCATCCTCCTCCTCTTCCTTCTCCTTCTCCTTCTTCTCCTCCTCCTCCTCTTCTTCTTCCTCCTCCTCCTCTTTCTCCTCCTCCTCTTTACTCTCCTTCGCTTTCTCCTCGTTTTTCTCCCTCTACTGTTATTCTTCCTCCTTCTTCTCCTCATTGTCACAAAGCATGGGAATCATCTTATTCTTCCGCAGAAAAGATAAATACAACGTTCAAGCTTCAAGCTGTATTTATTTCGGCGTCTGTCGTCTCAAAGCCAAAGCCATAATAATAAGAACGGTTATCTGTCAGTTTTCATAAGCGTTATTATTCGGACAGATCTGACGTCAAATTGAAAAG
>NW_007445347.1:0-397 GCF_000475195.1 Diaphorina citri | reverse complement strand
GCTACATATATTATAGGTACCTATTATTTTGTGATACAGTCTCAGTAGTTCAGAGGTAGAACGTTGGCCTTGTAATCCGGGGGTTGGGGTTCTAGTTCCAGTAGCAACATTAAAATTTCGTAGCGTCATTTTGAGGTGGGAATTCGTATTAAAAGTTTTGCTTGAACAATTCAATACCTTCTTATGATTTTGTGTTTTACTCCGAAGACGTAAGGTTCATCACAACTGTAGGTACTTAGTATTTACTTTTTCTTCTTCGCCTTTTCCCGTGTACACACAAGGTCGGTGTTTTGTGTCAGCCTCTCAATCAGCCCTAACGGGGGTGATTGCTTTGGGCTGACATTTGGTTTTGACTACAAAGTTTACGAGTGGATGCGCTTCGCACTCAACCTTTGCT
>NW_007445346.1:0-397 GCF_000475195.1 Diaphorina citri | reverse complement strand
TTGTCGATGGTGGGATTCGAACCCAGGACCTTCTGCATGGCAAACAAGCGCGTTACCACTGGACCAACCGTGCCCCCTATTCCCCCTCTCATCTATTCCTTTATCCTTCAGGTCAATTTTGCTGAACGCGTTAAAGACGCCATCCAGGCTCGAAAGCAGTCCCGGTCTCAACTGGAGTACAACCTATTCATCGCCTCCATTCCACTGGACGTGGAAGCTTTACCTAAGCTAGATGAGGCTAGTGTGGACAGCATCATAGTTAACATTACCAGGGGTAACCCGGATGCTATTCCGATCGAGAAGCAACAAGAGTTGCGGACACAAGTTGAGAACCTTCACGCCCAGAGTGTGTCCAAGGAGATTCACAGGTTTGACAACTTTTTTTTTTTTTTTTTTT
>NW_007445345.1:0-397 GCF_000475195.1 Diaphorina citri | reverse complement strand
TTGGATACATTTAGATTTAATGAAATACCATGATGATATTGATACCTCTGACATTCTGACTCAAATTACCTTTATGATCAATTAGAACACGGAAGATACCTTTCTGAGTTATAATCAAGGTATACCAAAGATTTGTTAGTATTCAATTGTTTTGCCAATTCCAATCAAATTTTTCACACCGAAAAAGATAAACCCTAAAATCCATTTCGATGTCAAAGGTGGGCCAAAATACCCAATTTGAGAACTCGGTATAATCAAGGCCCTGGCGTTCGCTGGTAGGTATATGGCTTACCTTTTCTGATTTAGATACGGAAAGGATTTCCAAGTGGAAACCCATTTCTTTCTGATTGAGTTTTTGAGAAATCCAACCAACACGAGCAATAAAATTTCTTCTCCC
>NW_007445344.1:0-397 GCF_000475195.1 Diaphorina citri | reverse complement strand
GTCCCTGAATTTTTACATAGCCTATAAGAAACTAGAGGTAAATATAGGCTTGTATACAAAATTTCAGGATTCTAAATTAATTCATCGGTTCAAAAATTAAGGTGGGGGGGACACTTTATGAATGCACTGTATGAAACTGGGCTCATGTGATGTTGAAATTGAAAATATTACAAACCCATTATGTCTTAGTCAGATGTAAAAACCGATTTCATCTTCTAAAGTACACACTAGGTAGGTACATGACCATTTTGAAATTTGAGTAAAGCTACTGAACCTTTCTCACAGTAATATCATCTACAATTCTACAATGAAGAGGCACAATAATGATAAATTACAAGCCTCGAAAATACTTCAAAACGTTTTTCAAACAATTTATCATTCTGACCACAAGACATTT
>NW_007445343.1:0-397 GCF_000475195.1 Diaphorina citri | reverse complement strand
TTCCCGAAATTGAAAAGAGGAAGACAGGATAGAAGAAAGCCAGCCTTTCTGAGAACGTATTATCTGTTTAGGATAAAGTTCGCCCTGGATGGGAATCGAACGGGTGACCTAGGGCTTCTCAAATTTCTTTTCATTAAATCAGTAGACGGTACTTTGTTTCATTATTGTATGCTCTGTAGAGCCAAGCTTGTAGGCCCAATGTCTAAAATTTTGACCACGTTAAAACGAGTGTCCAAAATATTGAAAACTGGGTCTTTATGACTACAAGGTACACATTTAGACTGACTTTTCAGACTATAAAAGGAAATATCTGGGACAGTGGGCTTTGAGAGGCTAATTGTTTACGTGGTTTATTCATTTCAGCACGGAATGTGAAGCTCTAGATCTAGACGGGCAT
>NW_007445342.1:0-397 GCF_000475195.1 Diaphorina citri | reverse complement strand
GGGAATCGAACCCGCGGCCTAGCGCTTACAAGGCAGACGCGCTACCAACCAAGCTAACTAGGCTGGCTTAAATGATTAATGCCTACGTCCAGAGGCAGACGCACTACCAACTAAGCTAACTAGGCTGGCCTTTTTTTCTACTTTTAATTCCATATTTATTTTAGTAAATTAATAAGATACAGTATTAGTACATAATTTATGTATATGTCTTTCTACAAGCAGGACTCCCACCCTCTCTTTCTCTCCCTATTTGTTAGGTGGTAAAAGATGCAGAGAAGGAAAACTTGAAGAGAGAAGTATACGTATAAAAGGGTAGGTATAAGAATAGAGCAAGAAGTATAAAAGAAAAGAGAGAGAGAGCGCGGATGGGGGGGGGGAGAGATAGAGAAAGTAGAAA
>NW_007445341.1:0-397 GCF_000475195.1 Diaphorina citri | reverse complement strand
TTTCGGTGTAATTTAACAATATCTCGGGAACGGTATGAGCTAGAGACTTGAAATTTGGTATGTAGTTCACAAATATGAAAAAAAGTTAGGGTAAAAGAACACCCAAATAAGCATCATTCAATAGGATAAGGAAAGTCGTGTGATGTTCGCACCAGATATTTTTTTTTTTTTCTAGGGGTTTGATAGAGGGAACTGTAACAGCGGACGTCTTATCTTCCCGAAATCGAAGAGTGGAAGACAGGATAGAAGAAAGCCAGCTGTTCCGAGTCAACCTTAACTGTGTAGGATAAAGTTCGCCCCGGGCGGGAATCGAACTCTCGGTAATTATGCAGAAGTCACGTCCATGGAAAAGAAAAGCTCCTTTTTGTATTTAACCTAACCCTATAATAACACTAAT
>NW_007445340.1:0-397 GCF_000475195.1 Diaphorina citri | reverse complement strand
GATAATCATTTTACCATTAACCTTGTACCTCTTTCAGCGGTTCGTACCCATAGGAAATCCGTGACAAATGACCAGAGATAAACGGTAAAAGTTAAAGCTCACTTCAATTTGTCATCTTCGCTTCAAACGCATCCAAAATGGGTTTTAGATGCCAAATTGAAAACGGGAAAATATTGGACAAAAGACCCCTCTACGTAGCTCCCAGTGCCAAAATGCCTCCTGTTTGACCAAGTGTACCGTATTCTTCAGTCAGATACCCAATTCGAAAGAACTTGACAAGCTAATATAAAATCACCTTTTACAAACGAACTTCACAACTATTCCATTTTCAAAGTTACTAGAGCATGGAAAGAAAAGTGACGGACATACGTACGGACTTTCAGTAGTTAACGACTTC
>NW_007445339.1:0-397 GCF_000475195.1 Diaphorina citri | reverse complement strand
CGTGACTGGCTGTTGCGGGACCCACTCAGCCTCGTGAGGAAAATGAGTAGCTATGACATATAAATGCGCATAGCGACCCACCGGTACCAGCATGGTAGGTAAACATTGGATTTTAGGATTATTGAGATATTGGGAAAATCCTACAATGCTGCAGTGAGCACCAAAGTTGTGACATAATAACACAAAGAAACTGCATTTACATAATAGGTTTGGAAATCTCGACCTAATTTGATGATATTTGTTCAACTTCGTAGAAGCTTAATCCCACTTTAGGGGCACTACACCTCGTGATATTTGTCATATTTGTCAAGGGAGGTTATAAACCCATTTAAAGTCCAAACCTTTTTTGGAAGAGTTCAAGGAAGATTTTTATTATTATTATTATTATTATTATTAT
>NW_007445338.1:0-397 GCF_000475195.1 Diaphorina citri | reverse complement strand
GGGACAAGGACACTAATGCAACTGGCCCGAAAAATATTACTCAATTAAATTTACATATTTTTTATGTATATTTTTTTTTACAGTGTTGAAATTATCCATACCCAGAAAAAAATGTAAGTTTATTATTAGGTAGTAGTATGAAAGAAAACTGTACAGTAAAGGAATAATTAATTAATTACATAATGTTTTACGAAAGTTACCTACAACTCGTCAAAACCCAAATGAAAATGTCATTTGAGGTTTAATGGTCGGGGCGCAATCTGAGTTTACCTATGGTATCAAAGAATCTGATTGGCTACAAAGTTTGAAATCAACTAATTAGATTGGTTAATCCAAGTAGTAAAGGAAGTTAACACTCAGTATGTAGTCCCGGCCATAAGCCGAATAGAAGGTAATA
>NW_007445337.1:0-397 GCF_000475195.1 Diaphorina citri | reverse complement strand
TCGTAGGCTGGTCTGTTTGTTTTAAGAGAAAGCAAATAACGCGGTATTAAAACAACAAATTCCATGGGCTCTCTGTTTACCTGACATTGAATTTTATAACCAATAGGTACCTGGTGGGTACCTACCTATTATATACAGTACCTACTGATTTTATTGGTAAATATCTAGTCACCAAGATACCATCATGTGACATTACTTCACCAAGATACCATCATGTGACATTACTTCACCAAGATACCATCATGTGTCATTACTTCACCAAGATACCATCATGTGTCTATTTTGGATATTTAGGTACAGAAAACAAAGCTCTTCAAGCACAGAGCCGAAAAAACTTCGACCCCGCCGGGAATCGAACCCGCAAGCCTAGTGTGACACCCACTAGGCCACGGAGACT
>NW_007445336.1:0-397 GCF_000475195.1 Diaphorina citri | reverse complement strand
TTGATGAAAGAATGAGAAAAAGAGTTCGAGGAAGAATTAGAAAGCATCCTTTGGAGAAGGTACGGGAAGAGAGAGAGAGACCAGTTCTGAAGATGAGACTGAAAAGGGGAAAAATATGTTATGGAAAAAATGACGGAAATATTAAAAGACTCTCCCAACAGACCTACATTATCTTTTGGAAAAAATCGGTTTTCATCAGGAAAAGTAATTCAACCTAGGCTTTATCTATCTGATTTTCCCTTGACTGTGTGCACTCACTACTCACTAGACCTCCCCTGCTGAGTCGGGTATCTATTACAAGGCACGTGCACGCCAGGTGATTCCGGCCCTGCCCACATCCCGATGGGTATAATAAGATAATGCTTTATGGTATTATCATTACATTTGTGTAATATTT
>NW_007445335.1:0-397 GCF_000475195.1 Diaphorina citri | reverse complement strand
AGAGTTATGGCATTTTTTTTAAACTTACCTACGTAGAATTCGTTTCGTCCCCACAAATATTTGAAGAGGTAAAAAAAAAGTTTTAAATGCCGGGGTTCGAACCTGCAACCTAATCAAGCTTCTCCACACTCGCGGTTTTGTCAGTGTATTGTAATTTCCTGTTTCGCTCAAAACTTGAGATAAGTGTTTCTTTACACTTGAACGAATATACGCGGTGGTTCACAATTGTATTTAAATATACAGGGTGTCCCTGAGGTTCAAACATACAGGGCAATCGCCGTTTAACATTTTCTTCCCCCATATAAACTCCCGGATAAACAATAGGTTTTTAAACACAATAGCGCCAGCCTAGTTACGATAGCTTGGTTGGTAGCACGTCTACCTTGTAAGCGCTAGA
>NW_007445334.1:0-397 GCF_000475195.1 Diaphorina citri | reverse complement strand
CTGTTTGACTTCTTGATCCTGACCTCTACAATGTCCTGACTATGACTTACCATGTCCTGAGTGAATACCAGTCGTGTATCCTGATTGTAGTAATAGATCCTTCAAGATATCTGTCATATCCTAATATCCTATTCCTGAGAAAACTTTTCTATGCTTTTTACACCCCGTTCCCTACTATAGCTCCTGATGTTGTAAATTCTTCTTCAATAACTTTTTCTACCGTTCTTATGATCCTTCAAGTCTTCAAGCCATCAACAGTTCATCAAGTACATACTTCTGAATTCCTTTTTCTTGTCTTTTCTTCTGTTCCTTCCCTTTCTTATTTTCAGAATTCAGCTTTGTGGAACAGAAATGGGGAAGTGAGAGGTGAATCACTCCCGGATTCTACTTCCCAAAT
>NW_007445333.1:0-397 GCF_000475195.1 Diaphorina citri | reverse complement strand
CGGGAATATTCTCCTATTCAGGATGGTAGGTTGGTACTCAAATGAACCACCCCGAACAAACTAGAATAGACTGCGGGAGTTAAAGGACTTCTCAGTCTCATCCCAGCAGTGAAAATGAGGTAATTGAGGTATAGAATTATATAGAGGAAGAATATACCTACCTTGTTTTATTCTGCTGGGATAAGACTGGAAAGTCCCTTTACCCCCGAAGTCTAAACAAGGTCTTGTGTAATTAACAATTTATGTGATACATATGTACCTATGTTGTTGTTGTTGTTGTAGCGGCTTTATAGCTTTCGCCGAATGGTGATAGCAGAATAGAGAAAAGATGTCTTTTTGTATCTGCTATACACCGGGGTGATGGTCTCTAGCTCTAGCCATGTTAAATTGGCTGGCT
>NW_007445332.1:0-397 GCF_000475195.1 Diaphorina citri | reverse complement strand
TAAGGAAAGTCGTGTGATGTTCACACCAGATTTTTTACATAAAGCTAAATCAAAATTTTGAAGGTGTACCTTCAAAATAAAGCCCCCCCAAAAATTTAGGCAAGAACCGCCTATGGTATTGATTAATTGAATGAGCTCTGACAGACCCACCTCATCCTTAGTTTAAAAAAAATCTCCACCTCACTAATGGAGGATGAAATGAATTTGGTGAAGACATTAATATGAATTTATGTCAATTTTCACTTTCTAGAAATTGGTACGTTAACGTAAATTTGATAATATCTACAAGATAAACTACCAAACATTGACCGCACTGAATTAGAAAGTAAACCTACACATGCATTGCCTATTGTGGCTTTCCAAAGCATAAGAAAAGACATGTTTAAAAGAGGCCCAC
>NW_007445331.1:0-397 GCF_000475195.1 Diaphorina citri | reverse complement strand
TTGCATTATAAGATTAGCTGCATAGGTATCTTAGGTATACTTGTGTGCAATAGTCCTACATACTGGACTCCGCACACAGGAATTTTGTCAAAAAAGACCCCCATTTCAATGTAATGTACATACATAGGTATACTTGGGTAATATGTATACCTCGTTTTCCCTTTTAATATTTCGTCATTTAGTCCCAATATACAATTATATACATGCCTCATGTGATTTAACCATTTAGTGATGTGGTCCCAGTAGTATTTGTTCCCTTGTAGTATTTGACCATGTTTGTCCCCCTTGAGTAAGTGTTGTGCTCCTTCAACCAGTATGTCCTCTCATCCCGACTCATTACTATCTTCCGAGCGAAGATATTCCACTTGTTCCTTTTTTTATCTGCATTTTATCTTCG
>NW_007445330.1:0-397 GCF_000475195.1 Diaphorina citri | reverse complement strand
TGTGGCGTATGGTACAGGTGGGCCAATAAATGGTACGTTTTTTAGGTGGGCGAATAAATGGTACACTTACCCTATCCAGGTTCGACTGTATTGAATTCCTTCCCTCCCTCCCCTCAATTTTCCAAATAAAGTTAGGAGAGGGGAGGTAGCAATGAATTCCCTCCCTCTCTCCCCTGTTTTTCCCATAAAGTTAGGAGAGAAGAGGGAGCATTGCATTTTCTCCCTCCCTTACTGAATGTTTTCCCCCGCGCAGTCAGAATGGAATGCACTTTACCATAGTGTTGGGAATAATCGATTATTTCACATAATCGATTATCAGTAATCGATTATAAAAAATAATCGATTAATCGATTATTAATCGATTAATAATCGATTATTCTAATACGTGGAAAAGTCA
>NW_007445329.1:0-397 GCF_000475195.1 Diaphorina citri | reverse complement strand
TTTTTTTTTTTTTTTTTTTTTTTTTTTTTTTTTACACATAAAAGTATCTAAAAGTCAGTTGATTTATCTGCTTGGGGAGTCGGGAGGGATAATTATCAGATCAAGCTTTATCCACTTTTCGTCTTTTTTCCAAGTGTACCTAGGCTACGTAGTACCAGGATTAACTAGCCTATCATCATAAGAAGGATGAGTAAACTCCCTCTGGCCAAGAGCACGTAAATTTTAACGCTGAACAATCCAGATATCAGCTCTGTTCGACGTTGCTGAACTTGAGTGAGTTGAGGGGAATAGGAGTGTCAACTCTAAAGACGTTTACCGTTAAAGTAAGGATTGGTCCAGTGGTAACGCGCTTGCTTGCCATGCAGAAGGTCCCGGGTTCGAATCCCACCATCGACAA
>NW_007445328.1:0-397 GCF_000475195.1 Diaphorina citri | reverse complement strand
AATGTTAAACTCTTTTGATAAACTCTACCCTCTCCAGTGTTAATGATTTCCTTATCATAATTCAATCAGATCACTCTCGATACACCTCCAATGTTAAACTCTTTTGATAAACTCTACCCTCTCCAGTGTTAATGATTTCCTTATCATAATTCAATCAGATCACTCTCAATATTCTATTGTCAATTGTTTTCTTGCCTATGTACCAACAATCAATATCTCCAGAGACAATCAATTTTTCATGCCTACGAACTTAACTCCTACTATTTTTGAAAACTAATGGAACTCAATATTGGGGATAACCGATAATATCCAAGTATCGATGCATCTAATTGTCTGCTCTATGCCCTCATTATTCTCGAGGATAGTGTCACTTTAGTTGAGTTTTATGATGGATGTT
>NW_007445327.1:0-397 GCF_000475195.1 Diaphorina citri | reverse complement strand
AGTTCATAAAACTAGAAAAAAGCAAAAAAGTGAGCGTGAAGAGAGAAGAGAAGTGACAGCACAGCTGTGATTTTTTTTTTCTTTTTTTATAGGGCTCTAAATGTGCTCTCGCGGGTATGGTCCTTAGGCTCGTTGCCAAGTTTATTCATGCGCGTTAAAAATTATGCTCATGCGCGTTAAAATTAAAGAAATTTCATGTTTGAATTTTTGAAAATCTTTTCAACTTTCAACAGAAAATACGGAAATCAGAAATTTCAGATTTCACATTTTAGATTTTAGTATTAGTATTTTCTATTTTTCTTTTCAGTCAGGAAATTCTGGAATGTCAGGATTGTCAGCAAGTGATGTCGGAATTGTCAGATAGTTTTTCAGAATTTTCCGTTTTCTAAATTTCTTC
>NW_007445326.1:0-397 GCF_000475195.1 Diaphorina citri | reverse complement strand
GTTCTGGAAGGAAATTGCCAGAGTTTAAACAAACATTGAGAGTGTCGACACAGGTTGTAACCGTTGGGACTTTGGGGGGCAGCTGAGACAGCTTTTAAAAGTCATAATATGTTTGTGGAATATTGTCTGTATTTGGGACATCCTGTACATGGCGTACTTCTAGCATTGCATTTGGGGCAACTTCCATAAGTTTTATACTGAGAGTGTTGGGACCATTGCGTTTGGGACCATTTTATTTGGGACAGCTTCTACTACTTGCTTCTAGTTCCCCGTATACTTATACCATTGCATTTAGAGAAGTTTTTCCAAGGTGTATAGGTACTCGTCCTTGGAGTGTTGGAATCACTGAATTTGGGACAGTTTCTACAACCTGTATACTTACGGAGCATTTCTACAT
>NW_007445325.1:0-397 GCF_000475195.1 Diaphorina citri | reverse complement strand
ACGGTTAGAGCTGAGCCAATGCAGCCAGTGTGATAAGGGCTTGAGCCTATAGGTACTGAGCCGTTATCCCGCATGTATCGTGTTCATTAGTTATAGAGCACGCTCTTTTTTAGCATATTCTCTAAAATTGTGGAGGCACCTTGAGATAGAGGTCTTATCGTCTCACAATTGAAGAGAGAAGAATAGGAGAAAGCTTATAATATGCCGACCGTCTCGTCTGACAGACTAAGGTCTCACAGACCGGAGTGTGTCATACCATCTTAACATGTGTGGCGGAAAAAGCTCGAGACCCAGGTCTGTGAGAAGAGGTCAGCCTGAATGGCTGGTCTAAAACAAGGTGGATCAGAAGTGTCTGCGCCAGCCTAGATTAAGTTAGCTTGAAAGGTAGCGCGTCTGC
>NW_007445324.1:0-397 GCF_000475195.1 Diaphorina citri | reverse complement strand
TATTTACTTAAACAGCCAGCTTTGTTGAGGGTGTGTTTATGTACCGGGCTGAGATAGGCCATTCCTGTCCTTTCTTGGTGTGTGGAAAATGATGTGGTAACTTGACACAGCCTTCATGAGCGTGTAAAGTTCACAGGAAATTCGAAATTTTGATTTTTTTCTGCAACTTGTACAATCTGAATTAATTTTTTACTTTACTATCTCTAGTTTGCACGTTTATATTATACCCACGCTATCCTTGCTTAAGTTACCACTCCAATGCAAAACTGTAGAAACAATATCCTATGACCTATCTCACCTTGTCCAAGCTCATCTCAACCCGGTAAATAAACACACCCTGAGGGACTAAGATAGGGATCAGAGCAGCCATGCCCTAACTAGCCTGGCTATCTGGATG
>NW_007445323.1:0-397 GCF_000475195.1 Diaphorina citri | reverse complement strand
CAGCTTGTAAAGTTGTAAACTCAGTTCGTGTGGTCGCGGCTTTTTTTAAGAGGTTTGATAGAGGGAACTGCAACTACTGAGGTCTTTACCTCCTCGAATCAAAGAGAGGACAGGATAGGAGACAGCCAGCCGTTCCGAGAACGAACGGTATCTCTTTAGGGTGGGAATGGAACCCGTGACAAAGCGCGTACAAGGCAGGCTCAGGCTCGCGCTCGCCAAGTCGCTACCCTTCAATCTAATTAGTACTAGGCTGGCGGCATCAGTTTTAAAAGAACTCGCACTTCGTTCTAATAGACCAGCGGTTCTCAACCTTTTTTTCGTCCGCGTACCCCTTGGCTACCCGAAGTCTATTGAATAGACAATGGAGTATGATGGGTGGCATTACAGAAGCCCAGAT
>NW_007445322.1:0-397 GCF_000475195.1 Diaphorina citri | reverse complement strand
ATGTATTAAGCCAACAGCTTTCCATTATGGAAAGAGATAGTTGTGTAATGTGTATGTTTATAATTGTATTAATATTGTAATTTCTACCATTTTTATTTCGACCTTCTGAAACGAACCCTTCACACACATTCAACCGAGGACATACTTATTTTGTAAAATCGTCGCAGCGGGAGCAAAGAGACGTTCCCTGTTTGAATCAATTTCGTTAATTTCTCAGTTTCCATTTTGCTCCTCCAGTGACAATTTTTTTTCCAGAATAGAATATCCAATGTTCAGTTAGATGCTATTGAGATAAACTGGTTTCTTTGTAATTTATCTTCGAGGAATAAAAGTGCATTGGAAGGCTGGGTCCAGAAGAAATCCAAAAATCAAACCAATCCAACGAATATGAAATCGT
>NW_007445321.1:0-397 GCF_000475195.1 Diaphorina citri | reverse complement strand
AAAAAATCGAAGAGACCCTGAGAACATTTTTTTGTGGTTTGCGAAAATTCTCGACAATGTGGAGTGGAGAGCTGCTCTTGGTTGTTATAAAAGGGCTAGTTAATATCCCTCAAATAGGACTACATATGCCTTTTATCCCAACAGTACGCTACCACCAAGTTCCAGGCACTAGTTTCTTGGAAATTTCTAGCTACATCCACTAGTTGGACCTATCTATGTAGCTAAAATCAATACAACGAAAGTAAAATAAGCGCAGATACACATAACACCTGTTATAATAGCGAGTTAACAGACATGATAATGGGCCCTCCATCGAAAGTTTTGGCACTTTGCCCCTCTCATGAGACAAATAACGTTGTTACCGAAATTTTAAAAAGTGAAAACAACAAGAAACATG
>NW_007445320.1:0-397 GCF_000475195.1 Diaphorina citri | reverse complement strand
GTTATAGGTACTTATAATATGTAGGTATATCTTATAATAGGTATATCTATGTTATAGGCAGGTATACTCAAAATATGTATACATATGTCATAGGTACTTATAAGGAGTATCTCGCCAAATATTTAATACAGGGTCCAAGGAGCTTCTGACTTATATGAGTCAGACCTCAAGGGAGCGATGATGACTCAAAAGTTCCTCAAATTCTCTGAATAGTGAATACTACCTATGTAGCCTGTACAGTAAACTGAGGTACCAATGATGTTCCTTGAGGGCAAAATATCGTTCAACCCCCTTTTTCAATGTTTTTAAATCTCGGGAAAAGTTGGCTTCAAAAGGGACAATGAAATAATAAATTAGGCCATCGTACATATCCTATGTTGAAAATTTCCTCATTAGC
>NW_007445319.1:0-397 GCF_000475195.1 Diaphorina citri | reverse complement strand
CACTACACTCGCCTTACACGCGGGAGACCCGGTTTTATTCCCGGGGCGGTCAGAAAATTTGTATTATGCAAATTAAAAATAATTATTGATTTCGTGACAAGCTGTTGCAGGGCTCACTCAGCCTCGTGAGGCAAATGAGTAGCTATGTAATATAAATGAGCATAGCGACCGGTGCCAACATGGTAGGTAAACATTAGGCGCTGGATTATTGAGATATTTGGAAAATCCAACAATGCTGCAGTGAGCACCAAAGTTGTGATATAATAACACAAAGAAACGACATTTATTTATTTAACTCACCATGTCCATTCTGTAGGGTATACAGCACTTTGTCCTCATTGGGTGTGGCACCGCGTAGTGTGATAGTGACCGTAGGTTCTGTACCGCTGGTCTCCAT
>NW_007445318.1:0-397 GCF_000475195.1 Diaphorina citri | reverse complement strand
CTGTCCACCTTTGTATAGACTGTTAATAATAAGAGGTAAATACCTAAGGCTTAGGCCAGCCACTCACTATCAGGTAGACCTGACAGGTACAGCTGAACAGGTCCGCCTGTCAGGACTCCCTGATACCTGCTAGTGAATGACCGGCCTTAGTATGAAATGTTCGTAGATTCGTATAAGCTTTTACCAACTTTTAGGGCTGTTTGCCCCTACACCAAAGCCTCAGAGTAGGCTTTGGTGTATGTAAAATGTAAAGTACGTAAAACGACAGTGTGTGTTAATAATATGAAGTGTTCAGAGAGTGTGTGTTAATAATATGAACTGTTCAGAGAGTGTGTGTTAATAATATGAAGTGTTCAGAGAGTGTGTGTTAATAATATGAAGTGTTCAGAGAGTGTGT
>NW_007445317.1:0-397 GCF_000475195.1 Diaphorina citri | reverse complement strand
TTTTATTTTCTGTTTCTCAAGACCTCACAACTTTTGAAGAATTTGAAGTAAAATTTCGTTTTTCGTAGGTACCTACTTACTACTTACCTAATAATTAGTTTTCTCAACCTCTTTTCATTCTTGCGCTAATTCAAGTCACAAGTGAGTGTTTCTGTTACCTACTATAAAGTACCTACCTACTCTTTTTTTTTCTACTGTCATCAAGTCAATGTCTCTATAGTCCCTGCTGGATTGACTTGTTTGAGGTATCTAACGTGTGTCTGTCTTGGTACGAGATCAGTTCAAGGAAGATGAAGCTGTGTGAGTTCTGTGGAAAGCGAATGGAGGTGTCAAATCTGAGTTGACATCACAAGCTTTGTTCTATGAAGCCTCCCTCTGATGAAACTGTGAGTAAATT
>NW_007445316.1:0-397 GCF_000475195.1 Diaphorina citri | reverse complement strand
ATGGGTCAAAAAAAGCATTTAAAATGTAAAATGCAAAATGCTTTTTCAAAACCAATTTGAAATGTAAAATGTAAATGTGCATTTTACAATTTGCATTTTACATTTTGCATTTTGCATTTTGCGGTTCGCACATCTCTGGCCAAAACCAAATGGCAGCCCAAAGCAATCACCCTAGTTAGGGCTGATTGAGAGGCTGACGAAAAACGCCGACTCCGTCTGTACACGGGAAATGGCGAAGAAAAAGAAGAAGAGTGAACGAAAAATCTGCCCCGGGCAGGAATCGAATTCTGTAACTCCACAAGTCCTCCCTCACAATTCGCATCTCGATCAGACTAGGTACAAAACAAGCTCAAAGTTAGAACTCATTCAGAGTTCACAGAGCCAATGAGAAATTCTG
>NW_007445315.1:0-398 GCF_000475195.1 Diaphorina citri | reverse complement strand
TTTGTTCACAACTTTCTACTTTTTCCCATTTAAACCTGTAGTACGTACGTACGTACGTACGTTCGTACGTACGTACGTTCGTACGTACGTACGTAACGTACAGACCATGGGCTAAAAACCACTTTTTTGGAATCAGGGGACCCCAAAACGGATATTTCCACCCATTTCCCGATTTTGAAAATTTGGACCGATTGCAATACTTTCATTACTAGTATAGCTCCGCTATACTTGAAAATTTGGACCGATTGCAATACTTTCATTACTAGTATAGCTCCGCTATACTGTAGTAATAGAAAGTAAAAAGACGGGACGGTTTAACAGATCTTTTTTTGTCCTGTGCAGAAGTTCTTGTCCCAGTTTTGCATTCCTTTCTTAACATCTTCTTAGTTCTGAGGTGA
>NW_007445314.1:0-398 GCF_000475195.1 Diaphorina citri | reverse complement strand
AGAAGTCACGTTTCTCAGGCCAATTCGTATACACCACATGGAAAGTACTTATAACTAGCAGGTTACCTATTTAATATATGTACTATGTAGGTATATGATGTATTAGCTATACATATATACGTATTAGGTACCTATGTACTTGTACATATATTACCTATGTATATATACCTTTGCCTACGTGTTTTACTTTATAGGGTGTTCAACCTCAAACTGCCCCCTAGGAAATTGACCCGTAAATCAGTTTTAGCCCCATGAAAGCCCTCAGTACACTTTTTGGCCCAAAAATTCAATACGTAACTTTTAACGAAGAATCGATTGGTGCAACTTGCAAAACTGTCCGACTGTAAAGAGTTACGGGCTGTTGACCCAAAAGTGTATTTGGTAAAAGGCCCATGTAC
>NW_007445313.1:0-398 GCF_000475195.1 Diaphorina citri | reverse complement strand
AGTGTATCCACAATAAAATATAAGCTTTGAATTATTTTTAGGTGCAGATAGAACAGTGAAAGAAGAACAAAGGAATGGAATGGTCAGTTTGTACTACTTTTAAGTCACAAAAGATCTAACCCGGTCGCAGTGACAAGGTTTCAGCCGTATGTCACGGCGATGACCCTTCTTGTGCCAAATAATTTATTTTCCAAGGATAACTACTCCTTGAACCTAAAACTGAACATTGCCTGAACAATTACGTCAAAAGGTAGGTACTACTACTACTACGTCAAATCAGATTTTACTGGTAGTAGGAATAGATAGTTTTGACTGTTTGTATGGATTGTGCATATACTGATGGTAAAAATAGATTGTTTTGACTGATTGTATGGATTGTGCATATACTGATAGTAAAA
>NW_007445312.1:0-398 GCF_000475195.1 Diaphorina citri | reverse complement strand
TGAAAAACATTTGGCGCGTCTACAAATAGCTGAAGCTGCTGCTGATGCTTAAAACTCAGAGGAGGCTGGTCGTATTTTTATTTTTACTTCATCACAAACATAACCTATATTCTTTTTATGTCATTATTTGTGAGATGCGTAACAAATAAATAAGTGGATAAGGTTTTAATAAGAAGACACTCAGGTGGGATATCTTTCCATTTCAAAGGATTGTACCAAAGGTACTTAGGTACCTGATGCGTATTGTGTAAAGTTAATTTTTTAGTAGGTATCTCGGTATTAAGGTGTGTCCAAACATAGTCGCCCGCCCGTCGATCGACGAGATAAAACTATGTTGTCGAGGCAGTGTGGACATGTCAGTCGACATCGCGATCGATGGCTGGTCGACTATGTGTGGA
>NW_007445311.1:0-398 GCF_000475195.1 Diaphorina citri | reverse complement strand
AAAGTCGTGTGATGTTCACACCAGATTTTTTAATAATTAAAGTTCTTTTTAGCCATGGCAGGCTAAAACATTAGCCAGCCCTGTGTGGGCTGTAGTTGGAGCGATGCGGTGAATGTGAGCAATGAATAATTAAATCCCCGGAGAAGAAGTTCCACAAGCCTAAAAATCTCATGGAAAATTCCCCAAGCCCAAAAGTCCTGTAAGGCATACTCACCATCTTCACTGGAAAATTGAAGAAGAACTGTAGTCCAGAATCTGTAATGTATACTTACCAACTTTAACCCTCTCTCCCAACAAGAAATTTACATGGAATGAAAATGGGAGACCCCATAAACATGAGTATACTTGGCCATTTTCAAAAATCCATGGTACCATAGATAGGGAAATATAACTAGGTA
>NW_007445310.1:0-398 GCF_000475195.1 Diaphorina citri | reverse complement strand
TTTTCATTATCCAAAGCATCAATATCATCCAGAAGCATGTCCTTGTCTTCGCTAATCTCTTTCGTGTATTCATCCAATTCCTGCGTCTCGTTTTCTAAACCGTCCCTCTCTTCTTCTTTTCGTTTTTCCTTGGAGTTCTTTTCATCCATTCTGTTCCTATAGGTCAACGCATGTACTTTCACTTCTTGATCATTCCTTAGCGACTTCTTCCGTTTCTCATTCTGCTTGCGAATGTTCTCAATAAGCTCGTCATACGTCTTCTGACTTTTCAACGCGTCTTTCAGCGCGTCTATTTGGTTTCTCATCTTGAGCTCAAAGCTCTGCTGTTCTATCCAATCCTCAGACACGGTCTCGTTTTTGCTGATCTCCAAATCTTTGATTTCTGCTTCTATCTTTTC
>NW_007445309.1:0-398 GCF_000475195.1 Diaphorina citri | reverse complement strand
TATCTATGGGAGAATTTCAATGATCCAAAAAGGAATTTTTAATGATCCAAAAGGGAGGAGTTTTTAAAAACTTCAGTTTGGATTATTGAAACTTCTTTTAGGATCATTAAAAAAATTAATTCTCACATTAGGGAAATCTCTCATTTAAGTCATTGGTGAAATCCACTATCAATGATGAGTTTCCCGCTTATGGTAAAAGCAGTTTAAAACACACGTATGGAGGGAGATTCTTTCTTCCCTTCTCGCTCTCACAGGCCAACAAACAAACATATCGCGATGTCGCCGTTTGGTCATACACACAGACTTGGAGAGGAGGAATGATTAGGAGTGTATGAGCATCACATGTGTGGAGTTTGCACGGGGGGGGGGGCATTTCACATAATTACCTATATGGGGGG
>NW_007445308.1:0-398 GCF_000475195.1 Diaphorina citri | reverse complement strand
CCCGTCTGACGTCTGTTGGAACCGGGGATCATCCATGTCCACTGCATTGCTGAAAGTCACCAACAGTCATAGTCATTTGAGGAATAAAGTCAACAAAGGCAGACATCTTCAATTATTCGAAAGCAAACATCTAAAAGGAAATTCTTGGGAAGGACAGTAGGACGCATTGGGTTGATAACTTGATATGTCTACATGACTACATATTTCAAGCTATCAAATTCCCTTGTTTCTTTCTTTATACTGTTGGCTGAGGTAGTGCCATTACGTGTCCTAGAGTTGTTTCAGCAATTCTAGGCGGTCCATCTATGGCCCATATAATTTATGCCCTTCTGTGGCCCCTCGGCAATTGCATGTCCCATATTATCAAAAATCAGCTGTTCTACTGGGTCTCCAACTTA
>NW_007445307.1:0-398 GCF_000475195.1 Diaphorina citri | reverse complement strand
ACTGTTGCGAGGCACAAAAGAAATTGGTTCACCACTTTCTTTACATCCTGTATGTATTTTTCATGTGCACTGTTTAATATTTTTCTGATATCTCCCACATTGTTGATCTTTTTTTTGTACCAGTTGCTAATTTGGATTTAAATGTATTTTTGTTCGATATTCTTTCTATTTTGTTTATCGAAATTAAATCTAGTATTGTATGCGCTCTAGCTATGTACTACAGAAATGCTCTGTGTCTCTGTTGTACATACTGGGAAAAATCGAAAACTCCCGAAATTCCAAACCGTTCCCGAGATATTGACGTTTTTTAGTCCCCCCAAAAGAAATACACAGGGAACAAGGTTTGAGGCCAGCAAAACTTTTCCTACGTTTAATATTTTCCTCTCGCTTTTAGTTTT
>NW_007445306.1:0-398 GCF_000475195.1 Diaphorina citri | reverse complement strand
ACCCGGAGTCAAACGTTCACCTCGGAAGACGAAGACAGCGCCGGGAATCGAACCCAGGCCTCTCCGAGCCGGAGACCACAGTATATGCACCGTTCTTCTACCATGCCGTTCAATAGAACGGAGGAGACGGTGGAATCTCCCGTGAGGAAATCTTCGGCTAGCACCGTCACTTCTGGGTTCAAGTTGCCGTTCTCGTAAGTTCCGTTCCGTCTAACACTTTTTTTAAATAACTCAATTTATTTTAATTATAAATTAAATTATATCATTAAAGAGGTGCTCTGTTAAACTGTTAGTATAATGGAACAACTTGTTCTAAATTGACAGTCTAAATAAAGCAATTCTTATAAAAAAAAAATTAAAAAAAAAACTTAAAGATGAGATTATTTTTCTTCGCTAAA
>NW_007445305.1:0-398 GCF_000475195.1 Diaphorina citri | reverse complement strand
GTTTCAAAGGAACTTACCAATATTCCGCAATTTTTGCTGGATAAGAGGCTGAAAAAACTCAATTTTTACCAGATAGAGATTCCCCTTAGTGGCCATGATGGAGTCCTATCCTCTTAACGAGTCTAAACATTAAAACTGAGTAGCCATTTATTTAATTATGTAGGGTTAAGAAGGTCAGAAGCTATTAGTTACTGGCATTAGGGCTTAAATAAATAGTCATCCGCTACGAAATCAGCTTTTTAAGCACTGCGACCTGATTAAATTGTGACTTTCCCTTTGAAACATCATTACCAACATCTGTCTTAATGTTCTGATTATACACCCATGTCTAATATTCCAGGTAGATACGCGTGTTCTCTGTCCCGTTCCTACCCCATCCCTTCCCTTGTGTTCTCTCT
>NW_007445304.1:0-398 GCF_000475195.1 Diaphorina citri | reverse complement strand
GAGTTTGTAACTTTGTTCCTATTAAAAAATACCGTTTTCTGAGAGGTAAATAGGTACCTACAATCTACGAATAATCTGAAGAAAGAAGGAAAGAAAGGCGATGAACAAATAAAAAAACTACAAAAATTAAATAAATCCTGAACATTCCAAGTATTCTTGGTCCGATGTTGCGACATGAAAGTGTAAAGAAAAATCGGCAAAGGAAAGGGAAAACATTCACTGCTGATGAACTGAATCGAGAAAGGGTTGAATAGAAATAACTAACATTTAAAAAGAAACACCGACAGATAAGAATGAATAAAAAAGAAAAGAAGGAAATGGAGAACAATAAGAAAAAGGAAAGCAGACAAATACCTAGATTTATATTTGGATTTTTTTTTTTTTTTTTTTTTTTTTTT
>NW_007445302.1:0-398 GCF_000475195.1 Diaphorina citri | reverse complement strand
AATATCTGTTCAAACGTTGTAGGTAAGTTATGGCCTTTTCTTTAAAAGTTTGAATAGATTTCTTTTCTTTAAGAGAATCCCAAAGCCTGTAATACCCCCATCTTACCACAGAGAGTTTTCAGATAATCCTGAGTTCAGGAAATACTGGCCTGTGTAAATCAAATGGGTGATGTCAAAGAAAACCCTCGACAGTCTTGACACTGTGTTAACTTTCAGTGGTAAGATTGGCCATTTGTCTGACATATCTAACAGTTTTGCCCATTGTACAAAAAGGAGAAGAAAATTGTGTGTGTCCAGCCCACAAGTTTTCAGACTTTATAACAATACTAGCTGAATTCCGTCGCTTCGCTCCGGAATCCCGCTAGTTCATCCCGAGGCATGGCCAAACTTGTGGAAAA
>NW_007445301.1:0-398 GCF_000475195.1 Diaphorina citri | reverse complement strand
TGGAAGTAAGTTATCCTCGTAGCCTCGTTTCTAGAATAGAATGAGTACAAGTATAATATAATAGAATTGAATGAAACAGGAATAAGTATAATAGCCTCAGGGTCTCTACATACTGTCTGGAAGTAAGTTCACGTCGTAGCCTCGTTTCTAAAATGGAATATAGCTTTTTCCATCCTACTCCAACAGGAGTTTAAGGTAAAACGTCCAATGTTCGTCATCGTACCAATAATCGTCATAGTACCAATAGTCGTCACTTGATAATTTTAAACGTTTTTTTGAACAATTTGTGACCAACTTCACACATATTCTAATATTACGAGTAAGTTGAACTATCATAAAAAGAAGAAAAAGGACTAACAAACATAATGGTTGGATTTCTCCTATCCTGTCTTCCTTCT
>NW_007445300.1:0-398 GCF_000475195.1 Diaphorina citri | reverse complement strand
AAATTATTTGCTTGTCAACTATAAATATGTAAGTACCTACCCAAGTGTAGGTTGTACCCTTCCGCTTTCTTGTAAGTTGCATTAAATCTCATTTTTTTTTTTTTGAACCAACCTCAGTGGTGCAGTGGTTAGCACGGTGGACTTTGAATCTGGAGGTTGGTGGTTCGAGTCCAAGTCATGTCATAAAATTTAGCGTAGTATATTAAGTGGGGAACGACATTTGTGACAAGCATTTATGCTTAACACAATTAAAATTCCTTCCTTAAATCTCATTTTTGATTTTGCAAATTATGGTTTTCTTTTTCTTACTTTTCAAACAGTTATGTCTTAACCAAGATGAGCAGATGGGAATTTTCTACCCGAAATGAAATGATACTTTGTAATTTTTGCTTGTATTT
>NW_007445299.1:0-398 GCF_000475195.1 Diaphorina citri | reverse complement strand
ACAATTATTGGTCTGTTTCTTTTTTCCTCATTCTTTTTACCTAGTCTAAAGAACTCGTCGATTTCTTCTCCTCTAATACCCAATTCCATTTTTACATTAAGTATCCAGTTGATTTTACTTTTCAAGTCCATGAAACTTTCATGAGGTCCTTCATTCATCCCATAGATTATGACGTTTCTTTTCCTAGCTTCTTTTTCCAGTTTGTTAATTCTTGAATCTTGTTTATCTAGTTTTTCATTGATCTTAATCTTCTCAGCTTGTTCGGTACTAAACCTTTCTTCTATCAACTTCCTTGTTTCCTGTTGCTCCACATTGAAATCCTCTCTTATTTTCTTCAACTCTTCCAATATTTTCTCCATCTTCATAAAAGAGTGTACGTTGTCCTCTGTACTAGACTT
>NW_007445298.1:0-398 GCF_000475195.1 Diaphorina citri | reverse complement strand
TCCGGGGCTATAAAAATAAAACTGTCATGATAGAGATTGAGTGGGGAGAGAAATGGCCTGTTATGTGGTTATTTCAAGCTGAGTCCACACCGAACTTGTGAAATAGAATGGGGAGACAAATGGCCTGGTCCACACTGATCCAGAGCCGTTTTTGGCCACCCCCCTTTGTGCTTCATTTTTCTCCTTTACTGTAGGCGAGACTCCGAAAATTTGGAGCATTAGTACCGGTATGGTAATTTTTTATGTACTTTCTATTTTATAAATGGAAATTCTCAAGCTAATCGACACAGACTATAATTATTATTATCAGAATGATTTTGATTTCAACTGTCGTATCTCGTCAACACGATGATGTTGATCCCCCGGTATATTATTTGTAAAGACGTGTTGAACTGCTT
>NW_007445297.1:0-398 GCF_000475195.1 Diaphorina citri | reverse complement strand
ATTGATGAGGGAGGGTGAAGGCTCTAAATTATAGGCATTTTGGAGGCCCCCGAATGCTCACAATTTTTCAATTTTCAAGGTGAAAATCTCATTCTGTCCCGTTTTAAATGTAAGCGAGCCCAGTTAGCTTGGAAGGTAGAGAGTGTATCACCTGTCCTGTAAGAACTGTGGCGTAGGTTCGATTCCCGCCCGGGCGAACTTTTTCCTAAACAGCTAAGGTTTTCTCCTATCGTGCTCTCCTTTTCTGTTCGATTTCGCGACGATAAGACCTCCGTTGTTACAGTTCCCTCTATGAAGCCTTTGAAAGCTCCTGTAGGAGTCTTTTTCTGACCGATTTCTAAATCTAAAGCTCACTGAACCACAAGTAAATCCCGTGGTAAAAAAAAAAAAAAAAAATA
>NW_007445296.1:0-398 GCF_000475195.1 Diaphorina citri | reverse complement strand
AGAGAAAGAGGGGAGGGAGTGGGAGAAAGAGAGTGAGAATAAGAGAGAAAGAGGGAATAACTGGATATGGAGGGGGAGACATAGAATAATGGGAGAAAGAGGAAAGTAGAAAAAGTTAAAGGCGGGGTAGGGAGAGAAAGAAATGACCTATACATTATACATCATGAAGGTTAGATAGATAGATACCGACCGATATTAGGGAGTACGGAAGTTCAAAATGGACGTATCAAAAACTTCTACTTCTACCCTAGGGGATCTACCTACCTAAATAATATACGAATATCCCTATCTGTTATTATAGGTACCTATTTTAATTTTAAAAGGTAGAATAGGTACCTATCTAATATACAGGAGGACTCAAACAATTTAGCGACCCTTCCCCTGAGTTTGGTGAATAC
>NW_007445295.1:0-398 GCF_000475195.1 Diaphorina citri | reverse complement strand
GACAATTTTCATTCCAAAACTCCAAGGCCGATACGACTGTTACAGTTCCTTCTAATGTTAAATTTCTTCACTAAATGTGTGGAGAGATTATTAATACCGAACAGTTCCTTCTAATGTTAAATTTCTTCACTAAATGTAATAATGTGTGGAGAGATTATTAATAACGAGTTGTTTGTGTTACAGAAGAAGCACAGAAGACATTAGAAGAGTCGATGGCGATGGATATAGACGATAGACAGCAGTTAGCCATGGAATTGTACAGATCCCGTCATGCAACGCCTAGTCAAGGAGGTAATATTACTTATTACCATCTTTGCTCTTTTTTTTTTTTTTTTTTTTTTTTTTAAGTATACCAGCCTGAATTTCCCTTGCTAAAGAAATAGCAAAGGTTGAGTGCG
>NW_007445294.1:0-398 GCF_000475195.1 Diaphorina citri | reverse complement strand
GGGAAAAAATTGCTTGTGCTCAGGACTTCATCGCCATTCTGAAATTTTTTAGACAGTGCTGAAGAGTAAGGGTAGAAATGGTAAAAGCGAAAATGTTCTTTGTCATGTCTGTCAGACCCTCACAGAATGCATTTTTGTCTGAAATTTCTTAGAGATAATTTATACTACCCCTCCATCACCTCAGTGCCTCCTTCCTGCTCCTTACCTTCTCTCTCAAGTCGTCCTTCTCTCCACCTCGTTTTGGTCTCTCCCTCTTTCTTTTTCCCTGTATAACATTTGTGGCAAATTCCAACCAGTGGGAATGCTTTTACTATGTTTAGTATATTTATTATTATTGTTATTAATAACTAGTGGTTGACCCGTCCTTTGTACGGGACCACCACACACACACAAATTCA
>NW_007445293.1:0-398 GCF_000475195.1 Diaphorina citri | reverse complement strand
ACAGTTTGGCATATGAGTTGAGGTTGAGAGGGAGAGGAAAGAAATTGGCATTGTGCGAAGTTCTTGGTCCGATGTAACAAACTTGATAATAGCATAACAGTCATGAGGTCAAGGACAATCAATTTTGCTGAGAATAACAATGACTAATTTATTAGTAATTCGGTGTAATGACTAAAGAGCAACGACTTTGCGCTGACTCGTAAAATCTCAAGAGATTCAAAAAATATTTATTTATTATTTACTAGCCGAAATCTGCTAGTAAATCCCTAAGGCATGGCCGTTCATGTCATTCATCCATTTAGTGGTCTTGCTCGGCGTAGCTTAACAAGAACGAACCGGAAAATAGCTTATAACCTTCACGGGAGTGCAAGCAATAAGTTCACAAGTTTCATAGCAAT
>NW_007445292.1:0-398 GCF_000475195.1 Diaphorina citri | reverse complement strand
GGTGGAAGTGTGGATTAAGAGGAGATTGTCCTAAACAAGACAATTGATTTTTAATTATTTTCAAACCCGTAGCACTCATGATGTTTTTAATTATATCGATATTGTGTCAGTTAAAGCTGAGAGAGTCTGTTTTCTCATATCCCCAACACAGCATGAACTCTGACCTGCATATCTTTGAGATAAAGGATATCTGAGGGAGACACCTAAGTGGGTTCTGAATAAATATTTTAAAACGGAAGTCAACAATGTCAGTCTTCATCCCTCAGATTCGTTTAGTTTGGTTGTCATTATCGTGAAATTACTTTCTATTAACGATTTCAATTGGGACTGATGAAGCAATAAAAGCTAATGGAAATGGTGCTGCGTACAACGCAGGGGACAATGGAAAGATGGAAGAA
>NW_007445291.1:0-398 GCF_000475195.1 Diaphorina citri | reverse complement strand
CCCGGGAGCGCGCAGCGCGACCCCATGCACAACCCCGCGAAGCCCCCGGGAGCGCGCAGCGCGACCGTATACGCAACCACTATACTATATGATTTCTTTAGGAAGTTCTATCTCAACACTCGAGAACTTTCGAAGATATTAGAAACGATTTTAAAAGATTCGACCCAAATTTTAACTCAACATAAATAGGTATCTACCTACTAATACTAAATAAAAAAGTTACATTCACCTATATGAGAAATACCAACTAAACTAACTAGGCTGGCTGATTTTCAGCTTTCATCATGTACCTAGGTACCTACATTCGATAACGTTGAAAATCTAACGGCACTTGTTCAGAAGTTACGTCAATGGAATCCTAAATATATACAGCCCCTTGTGTAACTGACTGACTGACT
>NW_007445290.1:0-398 GCF_000475195.1 Diaphorina citri | reverse complement strand
AAAAAAACCTTGTTTAAAAAAAAAAAAAAAAAAAAAAAAAATACGGAAGGATTAGGTTAAAAAAGGTCGAAATTAGGTTAAAGGTCATGAAAAAGGTCATCTCTTTCAACTGTTAAGCCTTTTAGATACCAACTCTGCTGAACAATAATTCCCATTATTATTTAAACAGCTAAATACCTCTAATCTACTTACACTAAATTATAATTTACAGATCAGTTGTTAAGGTCGTTTTGTGAACGTCAAAAATTAATTTTATTTTTACCTATTTTGTCATTTAGATATCATTCAATTCTTTACAACCCTTAATCGATATCATTATCTTAGGTCAGGGTTGTCCAACCTTAGGGCACCCGAGGGCCGCAAGAGACCAAGGTAGAGAGTTGGCGGGCCGCAAAAAC
>NW_007445289.1:0-398 GCF_000475195.1 Diaphorina citri | reverse complement strand
CAAGTTGGGAAATTTTTAAGGTAATGCTTTTCATACGAGCTTTAAAGCCCACCTACATAATATGTACCTTTCACTTTTGTACATACTATACTGTACATGGTTTAGAAACTTGGAATCATTACTTAAATATTCATTTATCCTTCCTCCTTAGGCATCCAGGAAACCAAATATAATTTAAGCAAAAATTTCCATCCGTCTGTATGCCTGTTACGCTGATCGACCCGTCATTGCTCTCTTTTCACGAGAAAACCAAAAGGCCGATTTTGAAAGTAACATAGGCTACTCAAAAAAGTGTACTGAAAGTAACATAGGTTACTCAAAATTATGACTTCTGAGAGAAAGGGATAAACTAACAAAGACTGGTAAGAGACACTAGGGTGTGGGCCGACCAGTTCTAT
>NW_007445288.1:0-398 GCF_000475195.1 Diaphorina citri | reverse complement strand
CAGTCATTACCACAGTATATTTCCGACAAACTAAGGAGCCAACGATGATTTCCTGTAATCCTGTAATTACAGTACTTTAACAGTAAACAACTTCCCACAACCACAAATTATGAGGCAAAGATTTCAAAGAAGAGAAGAAAAGGATAGAGAGCAGAAGAAATAGAAGGACGAGGAGGAGAAGGAAGAAGAGAGAGAGAGGGAAAGGATAAGGACAAGAAGAAAAAGTATAAGGAGCAGGCGAAGAAGAAGGAGAAGAAGGAGCAGAAGAAGAAAGAGGAGGAAGAAGAAGGAGGAGGAGAAGGAAAAGTGGGTAATTAGTGGTACCTAATAATTTTCTCTAAAATATCCTCTACAAGTTTTGAAAGATATCTACTGGAAGTTTTTTTTTTTTTTTTTTA
>NW_007445287.1:0-398 GCF_000475195.1 Diaphorina citri | reverse complement strand
GACCCTCCTCGTTCGGATAGAAGCACTCCTGAACTCCCGACCGATCGGAGTTCCCGCTTCATGTCCTGTGGACGATGTCTAAAATCCGCCCCGGGCGGGAATCGAACCCGCGGCCTAGCGCTTACAAGGCAGACGCACTACCAACTAAGCTAAGTAGGCTGGCTAAAAAATACCTTTAATTTGATATATAGGTCGACCAGGTTTGGATAAGTCCTTCTATGGGGACAGACAGATAGACCGACCGACCGACGACACCGAAGCGAATACAATAGTCCGTCCCTTATACCTGTTTATTACTTACAGACTAAAAACCGAGTTTAAATTCTGACTGTGGAGTGTGGATGCATCAGGTAGGATGAGCATTGGGCACTGGGCAGCCTACAGCCATCATCATCAAC
>NW_007445286.1:0-398 GCF_000475195.1 Diaphorina citri | reverse complement strand
GTATGAGCTAGAGACATGAAATTTGGTATGTAGTCCACAAATGTAACAAGGATGCAACACAAAACTTTTGGTTAGGATGGGTGCTGCAGTTGGCGGAATTTCGGCCGCTTTTTGGCGGCTTTCGACCACTTTTCGGCGGTTTTCAGCTATACTGACTAAACGGTTATAGATATTGTAAAAGTTACAATAGAAGAACACCAAATAAGCATCTTTCAATAGGATAAGGAAAGTCGTGTGATGTTCACACCAGATTTTTAGGTCTGCCCTCATGGAGTGAAAAGGTTTCCAAGATCCCGAATTGTGTTTTGGACAATAGAATATAGGGTAAGTGTACCATTTATTCGCCCACCTAAAAAACGTACCATTTATTGGCCCACCTGCTTACATTTATTTTTCTA
>NW_007445285.1:0-398 GCF_000475195.1 Diaphorina citri | reverse complement strand
ATTATTTTCTACTTTTTTCTTTAATTTTATTAATTTATTCAATTATTTATTCTAATCTTGATTTCTCGTTTCTTGTTTCGAGAAAGAAGGACTTTTATCTTTGGTTGTTATCATATTTTATTTTACTCTTCTTTTCATCATTTCTCAGTTCTGTTCTGTTTGGGCGAATTATCGAGTTCAGGTGAATTCAGAGATCTTTTTGAATTGGGAGTCAACTTCAACACAGTGTCCCAGTGTCGACAACTACCCAAAATGAACCAAGTTTCCTCTTTTCATTTTTCTCTCTGTTTTATTTCATCGCCTCTTTTTTTTCCAAAATCCTCCACTAGGGAAGTGTCCCCATATAATAAACACAGAGGTAAAAGAGTCTTTTGGTTTGAAAATATCATGTTTGGCAT
>NW_007445284.1:0-398 GCF_000475195.1 Diaphorina citri | reverse complement strand
TCAGCCTCGTGAGGAAAATGAGTAGCTATGACATATAAATGCGCATAGCGACCGGTGTCAGCATGGTAGGTAAACATTAGATTTTAGGATTATTGATATATTGGAAAAATCCTACAATGCTGCAGTGAGCACCAAAGTTGTGACATTATAACACAAAGAAACTGCATTTACATTTTACCACTATCACCGGCCGACAGGATTGAAGTTTTTGCGGTCCGACTCTGGTTTGAGGTTTGGAGTAAATCGGTTTGGATTTGAAAGTGTCGGGTGTGATTGATATTTTACTGCAAGAGGTTTGCCCAAATGTACCTACTTATAAGAAGAAATATCCTTCTCCTTAATGCCTCTCTTCATCTTTAACGCCTCGTTCTGCTGGTTGTTTGTGTTAGAAAGTCCGT
>NW_007445283.1:0-398 GCF_000475195.1 Diaphorina citri | reverse complement strand
CCCCGGGCGCGAATCGAGCCCGCGACCTAGTCCTTTCCAGGCATAAGTTTCCAACTTTCAAATTTATTCACTAAGTTATTAATTACAGTAACATCTTCAGGTAGGTAGGACCTAGGAGTCGTCCTAGGCTAGGACGTAGCGTAGGTACTGTAACTGTAGGTAGTGTTATGTTGCGCCTGGTAAAATTCTACATACTCTGCAACCCGAACGACATGTTTCAAAGTAGGACGCCACCTACATAGGTATCTAGTATATCTACGTAAAGGTAGTAGGTACGTATGTATGGTGCAGAATGTTGCAAAAGACATCCAATTATCCAAATAATGTTGAAAAATTTATGTCAATTTGGCAAATTATAGCATTAGGTAGTAGGTAGATTTTAAAATATGTACCATCTA
>NW_007445282.1:0-398 GCF_000475195.1 Diaphorina citri | reverse complement strand
CTACTGCTGGAGTAAAGGGACTTTTCAGTCCTATGCGAGCAGTATAAATAAGCACTATTATTATTATTATTATCTGTTAAAAGGTTGAAGTTTGCTAGGATAATGTTAGCCCCCGGCTGGAAAATGAACCCGCCACTTAGAGTTTACCAGGCAGACGCGCTACCTTCCAAGCCAACTAGGCTGGCAGTTTTACATAAGACCTTAGCACTGTCCCCTCTACCAAACCTATTAAAAAAAAGAACGATTAGTAAAATACAATTTTATTTCATACTAAAATAAGAAGAGAATAAGTCTTCACTTGACTAAATAATTTAGTCATAGTCAAGTGAAGAGAATAAGTCTTCACTTGACTAAATAATGACTAAATTATTTAGTCAAGTGAAGACTTATTTAGTCAA
>NW_007445281.1:0-398 GCF_000475195.1 Diaphorina citri | reverse complement strand
CCGGGCGGGAATCGAACCCGCGGCCTAGCGCTTACAAGGCAGACGCACTACCAACTAAGCTAACTAGGCTGGCTCTAAGATTTTCAGTTACGGGGAGCATACCCTCCAATCGGCAACAAGCTAAACGCCCACTCACATTAACCTCACCCAACCTGAGTCGGTCCAGGAAAAGCCTGCACGCGATTGTCCAGATGGTCACCCATCCGGGTACTAACATTGTGCAACGTTGCTTAACATGAGCGACCAACTAATGTGCAACGTGCTATCATCGTTTGCGCAGGCTACAGCGATTATTTTGAATTGTTTCGGGATAATGATAGACATTAGATTAGACTTTACAGTAGTTTTGAGCTTTCGATTTAGTATTAAATTTGTATGAACGCCGTATTTCTCAGTGA
>NW_007445280.1:0-398 GCF_000475195.1 Diaphorina citri | reverse complement strand
ATAATGAATATTGCAGAGAGGAAATAGGGAGGGTGGAAATAACGCGTGGCGCCAGGGTTTACCTGGTGTAGAATGAGAAAGGGGATAGAGAGGTAAACGCGGATAAAGATCGTGATAAGGGGGATAAAAACAGGGTAGACGTAAGAAGGATAACAGAGAGGTTTCTGTATACAAGATGTGGAAAAATCTGTTCGCTTTTCCTCTACGGACAACAAGCTTTTTCATACAGGAAAGGCCCACTCTGAGGCTTAGATGTAGGAGCGAACAGCACAAAAAGATGGGTGAAGCTTCTACTAATCTCACAGAACAAAGGACCATGGTGTTGAGTGATAGAGAAAGGCCTCCAAGTTTTAATGAAATGTTTAAATAATAATGGTAGATAAGTTATTTGACGAAAA
>NW_007445279.1:0-398 GCF_000475195.1 Diaphorina citri | reverse complement strand
AAATTGGGTATTTACCCGGGTAAATACCCAGGGTATTTACCCCAAAAATAAGTACCCGGGTATTTACCCATCACTAATAAGATCCATTCATCCAGCTATGTAGGTACATATCTATTTATTTATGTATCCATCTAAGTACATATCTATTTATTAGCTAATTTATGTATCCATCTAAGTACATATCTTTTTATTAGCTAATTTATGTATCCATCTAAGTACATATCTATTTATTAGCTAATCTATGTATCCATCTAAGTACATATCAATTTATTAGCTAATTTATGTATCCATCTAAGTACATATCTTTTTATTAGCTAATCTATGTATCCATCTAAGTACATATCTATTTATTAGCTAATCTATGTATCCATCTAAGTACATATCAATTTATTAGCTAA
>NW_007445278.1:0-398 GCF_000475195.1 Diaphorina citri | reverse complement strand
AAGCTCCTGGGAGCGCGCAGCGCGATCGTTACCAAGGGACCGCAAAGCGCGACCCCATGCACACCCCGCGAAGCCCCCGGGAGCGCGCAGCGCGACCGTAAACAAGGGAGCGCAAAGCGCGACCCCATGCACAACCCCGCGAAGCTCCGGGAGCGCGCAGCGCGACCGTATACGCAACTCTGCGTAGCGAACACGCGAAGCCCCCGGGGGGTCGAGCACGAGGTGCGAGTTTTATCTATACGCGTATTTCGGGTGTTACCCCATTCTCAAGATGATATTTAATTAAGGTTGCAATTAAATATCATCTTGAGAATTAATTCGGGTAGCACCCGAAATACGCGTAAAGATAAAATATATTACATTTGTAAAACTAAAAGTCAAGAGTTTTTTTTATTTAT
>NW_007445277.1:0-398 GCF_000475195.1 Diaphorina citri | reverse complement strand
GTCGTGACGTCAGCGAATGAAATTCTAATAAGATTCGTACTTTTTCTTTGTATGTTGCCGGGAATGTCCGAATATAAGAGGGAAACTGGAGGGGTAGAACGTGTATTTTTTTTTTCCTTCTGCTTTTTCTTCTTCTCCCCTCCTCCTATTTCTCCTCCTTCTTTTTCTTCTTCTTCTTCTTCTTCTTCTCCTCCTCCTCCTCCTCCTCCTTCTTCTTCTTCTTTTTCCTACGGGTTCGTAAACATACATATTTATGTACATTTGTACATATATGTATCTTTTTTCCAGCCACATCCAGGTAGGGTACCTAAATAATGAAATTTCCGATTTTCAGCAATCTGGAGCCTCTAAACTGAACGGAGCCCATTTTCACTACTTCAGAGATGAACTGAGTGAGG
>NW_007445276.1:0-398 GCF_000475195.1 Diaphorina citri | reverse complement strand
TTTTGAATGATGTTTTTCACAGTTCTGTTGATGTGATTGTTAGCAAAACAACAAGAAGAATAAGAAGAAGAAGAAGTAGAAGAAGAAGAAGAAGAAGAAGAAGAACAAGAAGAAGAAGAAGAAGAAGTAGAAGAAGAAGAATAAAAAGAAAAAGGAGGAGGAGAGAAAGACTCTCTATTTCTCTCTATCATTTCGATCCAGGATTTTGTCGAGGGGAGGGGAGGTGGGGGGGAGAGAGGGTAATTTTTTGCTGGGATATGGGATATAAATCAACTATAAGATCTTCAAAATTCTACTACAAATGTTTGATTAGTACTTACTTATTGCTATTATCTATTATTATGGTTCTGACTTGTTTAGAAGATAACCTTGGACTTGAGCAAAACGTAATGTAAAAA
>NW_007445275.1:0-398 GCF_000475195.1 Diaphorina citri | reverse complement strand
GTCCATACCAAATTTGGTGCTTTCCTGAATAAATGCAGCTTTTGGCCAAAATTGTGACGTTAGGCCACCCACTAAAATATAAAATAATGGATTAGGAATTTGAACCTTTTGTACATAATCCTTTGTTATATTTATTAAATAATTTTATGTAGGTAGGTACCTACCTTCATAGAATTTACCTAAGTAGGTAATCTCAAACTGACGAAGTAAAGGCCAAGACTGGTTCGAATAGTAACGGTTGAACTTTTTTTAATGAAGGCCTGGTTTTTACAAAATTCTGCAATGTGCCAAGCAAAGCTCTAAAGGAACCTTTTATTACGAAAGAAAAAATCTGGTGTGAACATCACACGACTTTCCTTATCCTATTGAATGATGCTTATTTTTATGTTCTATAGTAA
>NW_007445274.1:0-398 GCF_000475195.1 Diaphorina citri | reverse complement strand
AAATTCAAAATTTTAGCTAGTCAGATTGCTTAAACCCACAATAAAACTTAAAGGGAGTTTAAACTCGATTTGTGGTCCCGGTCATAAGCAGGGAAATTCGGTAAAAGCCACAGAGAATCTGGTTAGGGGACTGAATAGCTTTATACAGAGAGGTAGACTAGTGCTGTTTAGTTGGGGGGACTGGTAACCGGGATAAGAGTAGCTAACCCTTACTACCTTACCTAGCTGATTTCAATGTTATTTTTCTCTCTTCGATTAGCAGTTATAGTTCCCTCTATCAAACCTCTTTGAAAAATTCCACTGTTTTTTATGTTTGTTTTAATGCACGTTGCACATAGGTACCTAAGTACCTTCTTCTCTGTATTTTTTGTCCAGTAAAATTTCGAATTTAACCCCTT
>NW_007445273.1:0-398 GCF_000475195.1 Diaphorina citri | reverse complement strand
ATGCAATATTACACAAAGTTCAAGGCGTTTGACAACATTTCAGCATGTGGTATAACACAAGGATAAAATGATGGATCATGCGTTTTTAATTGATGACTGACATTATCTGAAAGCGGTGGAAAGGGGTGTGAAAGTTTGAGGTAGGGGCAGTGAGGGTATGTCTGATAGACAAGAGGAACATTTTCTTTCACGTGGGAGAGCGTGCATAATTTTCAATATTTTCATATCAGACATTTTAGACATGGAGGTGAAATACGACAGGGACGAGAAAAAAGGAGAAAAAAGAAAAGAAGGAGGAGAAGCAGGATGAGGAGGAGAAAGAGGAGGAGGAGAATGAAAGAGGATGAGACAGAGGAGAGGAAAAAGGAGGAGGATGAGACGAAGAAAGCAACAGCAAT
>NW_007445272.1:0-398 GCF_000475195.1 Diaphorina citri | reverse complement strand
AAAAAAAAAAACTTTGATTTGTGAAAGTCATTCCCCGATGAATGGAAATGTTATCATCCCATCTAAATACAGCTTTATTCTAGTTATATCGTAACTGGGTCAACCCTGTTTTTCCACGTGGTTTATATACAGGGTTATTCATGAGTTTTTTCGAGCCACCACTGTATGCACAAAATCACAAATAGAAATAGGCACTCTTAATAGGTGTAGACATTGTAGATCTTTATCTATGTAAGGATACATTGAAAATTACAAATAAAACACCCCTAAATAAGCTGAAAACATGAATGAAAGTTTCTCAAGAGATTTTGAGCTTGATCGGACCTTACAGGGTACCAGAGGGGCCCCTTTTATTAAAGATATTAGAATTATTTAAGTTTTTTTTTTTTTTTTTAGTA
>NW_007445271.1:0-398 GCF_000475195.1 Diaphorina citri | reverse complement strand
ATCACCAAGCATTTTGTTTCTATTTTGCATATTTTATTACACATGGAATTATCAAAGTAGATTTTACGTACTTATATCTATGCATTAAATTTATCCTACTATTGTTATCCTATAAAATACTCATAAAATTATTCGTACTTTTCCTGATTTTACGTGTACTTACCAACCTATTACAACGTGTATATTTTACTTGAATTAAGTAATAATTTAAGTACCTACATGCCTTAGATAAGTGAAAATATTTGAGGGTCAAAACTTGGTCTTGGATCTCTGAGCTCACAGCTCGTTCATTCTCGGCGATTTTTTTATCGCTCGTCCATTGTCTGAAGGGTTTTAATGAGAATGTTTACCCAAGTGTTCACACCCTGTAACCAATAGACGACCAATAAAAAAAAGCT
>NW_007445270.1:0-398 GCF_000475195.1 Diaphorina citri | reverse complement strand
TGTTGGCTACAGAGGTGTTTAAGAAATCCAATGACAGGGTAAGACAAGTACTTTATGATGCCTGGGAAATTAAAAAGAAGAACACAAGTAATCTAGTAACCTAACAGCAGGAATAAAATCCTTTTCTGTCCAAATGGAAGAAGGAGGAGATTGGAGCTGAAAATTACCCTCTTTACTCAGGATTCTCAGGGAACCTAAAAAAGGATGTTTTGACTCATTTAGGTACACCAAACAGTTGTGTGTTGTAATGAGACCGTTTAAACCTATAATAAAAAAATTAGGTATGTAATTATGAAAAATGCAATTAAAAAAATAGAATTCCTACCTACCTATTCATGAGCATGATGTTTTCTTTTAATAACCAAATGAAATTTGGCAGCACTGAATTTTGAATACAG
>NW_007445269.1:0-398 GCF_000475195.1 Diaphorina citri | reverse complement strand
TATCCGCATCTTGTTTTGAAAATCAATCACAGGATTTGAGTCAGACCCAAGAATCATCATGTCAAGTTTGAACATCATCCAGCAAAAATTACTATAGGTCCTGAAGACAAGGCTCATAGAAATCAATCTTAGATTTACCCATTTGTCGGGGTTTTCCCACAACAGAAATAAAAAAGTTTCCAAGATGTATTAAAATATTATTGGTCTTTTATTGTTCTGTTCAGCATTACAAAATATTGTAGTACTGAAAGAGCAAGTTTTTTTTGGTAATAGATATTATATTACATAGGTATCTAATAATAATCCCAAGTTTCTTAATGAAATTTCATGTATAACCTAAGAAAATGTCTTTTTTTTTCGACTTATTGTGTCAAATCGTGTTCACTTCGTTCAGGTAT
>NW_007445268.1:0-398 GCF_000475195.1 Diaphorina citri | reverse complement strand
TCTTCTTTTCCTGCACCTTTTCCCATGTTCATATGGGGTTGGCTTTTGTTGTTGGCCTCTCAATGAGCTCTAGAGTGATCGCTTTGAAGCCAACTGGTTCTGGCTATACAAAATTTTTCGAGTGGACGCCCTTCGCACTCAACCTTTGCTATTGTTATAGCATAAGGAAAATTTGTGCTAGTCTGCTCACTGTTTATAGTCCCCTAGCTAGATGCTGATCTAATCTCTGTTTATAGTCCCTCAACCAGACTGTGTTTATAGTCCCTCAGCCAGACTGACTTTACTTAGGTAATACTATAGGGTAATTTACTTAGGTACCTATTGAAATTTTGCTAGGGTCAAAGAGTTTCTACATAAATACCTACCTACTTTTTTTATTATTTTCATTTTCCCCTTTC
>NW_007445267.1:0-398 GCF_000475195.1 Diaphorina citri | reverse complement strand
TAAGAATATATTCCAATACTAGTCCTCACACTCACACTCAGTTAGTCAATGGAGATGTAGGTCCCCTGTATTCTGTAGTATATCAACAGGTAAGTAAGAATATATTCCAATACTAGTCCTCATACTCACACTCAGTTAGTCAATGGAGATGTAGGTCCCCTGTATTCTGTAGGATATCAACAGGTAAGTAAGAATATATTCCAATACTAGTCCTCACACTCACACACAGTTAGTCAATGGAGATGTAGGTCCCCTGTATTCTGTAGGATATCAACAGGTAAGTAAGAATATATTCCAATACTAGACCTCATACTCACACACAGTTAGTCAATGGAGATGTAGGTCCCCTGTATTCTGTAGGATATCAACAGGTAAGTAAGAATATATTCCAATACTAG
>NW_007445266.1:0-398 GCF_000475195.1 Diaphorina citri | reverse complement strand
GTAAAAAAAAAAAAAAAAAAAAAAAAAAAAAACCACTTAACACCCAGATCATTTATGTATCAAGAATACCTATCAGATCAGGATATTATTTTATTTATTATTGGTAAATAAATACCTACGTCCTTATAATGAAAAGGTACTTGAGGTAGGTAAGTTGTTATGTTATTTTCTCCAGTGTTTATTTATTTAAAATAATAATTTTATTTGAACAAATTCACAGCTAAAGCTGTAGTTTTATTTTACAAGAATACAATATAAAACAAGTAATAAACAAACAAAGGTTACAAAAAATTATACAAATTACATTCTCTCTTCCTCTCTCTATCACACTTCTCAATTACCCAGATACTCCCCCCTCTCCCCCCTTTCTGAAAAAGAATAGGAGATTAATTTAGATT
>NW_007445265.1:0-398 GCF_000475195.1 Diaphorina citri | reverse complement strand
AGGATAGGTTTAGGGGTTGTTTACCTGTCTTAAGGACAGGTTTGTGAGTCGTTTACCTGTCTTAAGGACAGGTTTGAGGGTCGTTTACCTGTCTTGAGGATGGGTTTAGGGGTCGTTTACCTGTCTTGAGGATAGGTTTAGGGGTTGTTTACCTGTCTTAAGGACAGGTTTGTGAGTCGTTTACCTGTCTTAAGGACAGGTTTGAGGGTCGTTTACCTGTCTTAAGGACAGGTTTGAGGGTCGTTTACCTGTCTTGAGGATGGGTTTACGGGTCGTTTACCTGTCTTGAGGACAGGTTTAGGGGTCGTTTACCTGTCTCAAGGATAGGTTTAGGGGTTGTTTACCTGTCTTAAGGACAGGTTTGTGAGTCGTTTACCTGTCTTAAGGACAGGTTTGAG
>NW_007445264.1:0-398 GCF_000475195.1 Diaphorina citri | reverse complement strand
AAACTTCTTGGCTTTAGAAACGAATTTGACAAATTTAACGAGTTTGTTTACCGAAGAAATAGGCAAGGTGAGGGAGGAGGTCCTGAATTTAATCAAAAAGCTCATGCCAGAAGCGAGGAGGGGGTAATAATATACAAACCTTTGACATCACAGAATTCCAGAATTCATATTATGTTTACATTTACATGTGTAGTTACATACATATATAAAGGCAATAAATAACCCCTAGAATCTAGAATATCCACTACAATCATGTACAGTAATAATCATTAAATGAGGAGAAGTGAGGACATAAATTAAGTTTAAAAAAAATGTATAGGTAATATGGACCTTCACAAAATTACAGAGTCAACTATCAAGTTGATAAATTAAGTACTTTAATTATAACCTGATTCTGA
>NW_007445263.1:0-398 GCF_000475195.1 Diaphorina citri | reverse complement strand
GAGAGAGAGAGAATAAGAGAGAGACAGAGGAGGGGGGGGAGGAAGAGAGATGATGAACCTATAGCAATTAAAGGATACCTTTTACTAAGTGGGAGGGATTAGTGGGTTAGTGGTTACCTCCCACTCAAATGATGCCTATGTTCCACTGCAAACTGCTGAGTTGAAGAGTCATATAACTTCAAGTGTCATTATCATTAGGGTTGCCCTTTACCCTTCTGTTATAGCCCTTTACATTACTAAGATAGCCCTTTATTCTTCCGTGATAGCCCTTTATACTACTCTTATAGCCCTTTATTCTTCGGTAATAGCCCTTTATTCTCCTGTGATAGCCCTTTATTTCTGTGATAGGCCTTTACCCTATCAAAGATCTAAAAAAAAAATGTAGGTGGGCTTGTTTG
>NW_007445262.1:0-398 GCF_000475195.1 Diaphorina citri | reverse complement strand
ACACTAAACGGTTCAATTTGAGAAAGAGTTGTAAATGTCAAATAAAATTGAACAAACTTAGAACAATGGGTTTTAGAACCGTACCTGTTGGGGTCTCTAACCTCCTAATATCAGTACCTACAGTCGTAGGTCCCTTAGGTACTGCATGAGGTCTAAATTCTAAAACGTTAATATGTATCCAAATACATATTTGCCAAATATTATTATACATGTTTTAGATGTTTGTTGATTATACGCTTAGAGCTGAAACTGCTGTAAGGTTAATCCACTGAAAAACTGATTCACAGAAAACTTCAGGCAGGTAGCCTCAAGAAAACTGCTTCAGCAAAGGCAGCGAAACTAAAACTCTTTAATGGCTATCTACTAGTTGTGTAAGAAATCCAGGTGATTTTCCATAA
>NW_007445261.1:0-398 GCF_000475195.1 Diaphorina citri | reverse complement strand
GAGATAAAATAGGTATCGCCCGGTTTCAAGATAGATAAGAACTGACTAACTGACTGACGACTGAGACAGCTGAGACTGCTGAAAATACGGAATCTACTGAAATGCAGGCAAGCCGGTAGGTTTCGTGAGTACTATTGTAATAATAGAGAGGTAGAGTTGGCGAGATCGATCCAGCAGCGGTAGGTCTGTCCAAATCTTGGAACCAACCGGTGAAAATCGGTCAAACTGTTAAGCAAAATAACTGTGTCCACACATAGTATAGTCGACGACCGTCAATCGATGTGGAATGAACCGTATACTGCCTCGACATCATATAGATTATAGATTCACCCCGTCGATCGACGGTGTCGACAATGTTTGGACTAAGCTTTAGCGAGTTATGGCGAAACATAGTAAAG
>NW_007445260.1:0-398 GCF_000475195.1 Diaphorina citri | reverse complement strand
CCGCGGCCCAGCGCTTACAAGACGGACGCGCTACCAACCAAGCTTACTAGGCTGGCATACCGGAGAGAAAAACCTCGTCTTGGAGTGACCATCTATTCTGTGGACAATCTTATGCTGCTGGCTTTTCCAGCCTTTTCAGGCCGGCTGAGATAAATGTGAGGCCGGTAGCTTGTCGACAAATGGAGGGTAAAAATTCTTGTCACTAAAATCCTTAGCAGTTATACAGTGACATTAAATCCCTTCAATAAAAAAAGAAAGAAAAATAATCACTTGTTTATCAGCTAGAAAAGTATCTGAAATAGGTAAAATGTTGCAGAAGAAAGTCCAAGTAAAGTACACACTCGGAGATTCTATTAATGCCTCAGCCAGGCAAAAAAAAAAAAAAAAAAAAAAAAAAA
>NW_007445259.1:0-398 GCF_000475195.1 Diaphorina citri | reverse complement strand
ATTGAATATTGAATAATAAATGAAGGTAATGGTCAAAACTGAATGTATGTAGGTATGTTGATATAGGTAAGGTATATAGGAAATACCGACCACATTGTACAAACGTAGCTACCTATAGGTAGGTATGTAGATGTTAGGCTCAATCCCCGAATTCGCTCAATGAGCGAAAAAATAGATCACTCCGCGGAATAAAAAATGCAAAATGCTCATTCCCCAAAATTCGGCGATTGAGCAACTGTAAATAGCTCAGTCCGCGGACTGGATTTATGCAAAAGCTAATTGCAGAAATCGGCCATTCAGCATCATGAGATCGAAGAATAAACTGCTCACTCCGCGGAGTCGAAATAAGAAATGCTAACTTTTAAACGGTTTGGAATTTTGAAGTTTTGTTTTTTTTT
>NW_007445258.1:0-398 GCF_000475195.1 Diaphorina citri | reverse complement strand
CTGGTCGTACCGAATATACTGGGTCCCCTCGGGATCAAACTGTTGCCAAATCTCATAGTACATGTCGTAGTCGTCGTCGGTGAGACCCTCCTGTACATCTTCCGTGGCCTGCGAGTAGTTCTCCAAGATGACGGCGATGTACATGTTGATCACAATCAGGAAACTAGAGGGGGGGGGAAAGTTATGAACGAAAAGAAAATGAGAAGGAGAAACTTTATAGGAATTTTGACTGTGTTAAGACATGCCTAAATGCTTGTAGTGTCTGACCATCATTTTTCACCTAAAACACCACGATAATTTGTTTGAGGAACTTGGACTCGAAACACCAACCTGAATAGATCCGCGAGTCCATAACGTTAAGAAGTAGGTAATCATATTTTTTTTTTTTTTTTTTTAAT
>NW_007445257.1:0-398 GCF_000475195.1 Diaphorina citri | reverse complement strand
AAAAAAAATCTGGTGTGAACATCACACGACTTTCTATTACATTTGCGGAATACGTATTTGAAGTCCCGAGCCTGAGCCACCTACGGCGGCCAATTTTCGACCAAAAATTTCCTATCTTTAAATACTCCCCGTGTAATGAGGAATCATAAGTGTCCAAAAATTGAACTTTTTTTTTGAAAATTTTTCTAAGTCCAAAATCGACCGCCTACGGCGGCCAATTTTCGACCAGAAATTTCCTATCTTAAAATACTCTCCGTGTGATAAGGAATCATATAAAGTATGAAAAAAATTGAACTTTTTTTTTCGAAGTTCGAAGCAACACTGTCCGATTTTTACCAAATTGTTACAGTCGCGTCCTTGGACCATACCGGAATAGCATACCAAATTTCATCGCTATA
>NW_007445256.1:0-398 GCF_000475195.1 Diaphorina citri | reverse complement strand
TAGCAATGAAACAACTGCTACATTAGACACATGTGGCCTGTGTCGTAGCATGCCCATCCCGTAGTATGCCTCTCATCAAATGGGCAAGAAGAGACACAATTTCGCATCGAATCCTGATCCCCATAACGCAAAACCCATGTTGGCGCCATCTTGTTTACATCATGTTTTTAGATTTAGCACGGGATCGAAAACCGAACGAAAACCGAAGCAAACCTAGCGGACGCTCAAGTAATCATACCTTTAATTTGTTCAATGTTTTGTCTTGTCCTAAAAAATAACAAATTATTCAAATCAGTTTTTGAATTAATTAATTAATTAAATAATTAAAAACAGGAAACAATGATTTTTTAAAATTATTTATTTGTTTTCTCAATTTAATTATTCCACCGTGTTCGTTA
>NW_007445255.1:0-398 GCF_000475195.1 Diaphorina citri | reverse complement strand
AATGTCTTATCAGGAACATAATTTAACAACTCAGACTCCGGATAACTTTCTCTCTTCAGCTCTCTAGACGCTCAGTTCAATGCTCATGGTTATAGGAATCATGTAAATACCGCGAGTTTGCTGTTGGTATCGCAATTACTAAATCTTAATCTAAAATCCAAATCATGAGACATTAAGGACGCCTTCGAAGTCCACGTTATGTTCTACAATTTTCTACAAGTTTTGTCTACTTGAATTGCTGAACTTTGGATTGAGACTTGAGAATTTGTGGTGAAGCTGAGAGCCTCTTGATATTTTTTGTGAACATTACAGCATCAATAAGAACCTCCTTGACAAATTCTATAGACTCTGTGAATTTTCTTTTTAGCTAAATTCGTAAATTCCCTTCAGCCTTTAAT
>NW_007445254.1:0-398 GCF_000475195.1 Diaphorina citri | reverse complement strand
AAGGACTTCGGAATCGGTTTTTTGGCTCTATTTTGTTCTAGCTTAGCTTCCGAAGTTCGAAAAGTGATCTTGAAAAAAAGTTGCCGGTTTCTGATTCGGGAAGTTCCGAACCTCACATTTAGAGGATACGATCGATTGGTTTTGATGTCCGACATTCGATTTTGTCCGATCTTGAGAATCTGGAACATCTTCAACCAGGAACTAAACAATGGTCATTTGACACTTCATTAACAATGCGATTGTTCCGAGTGGCACAGGGGCAGAGAGAAGTTACGGAACGAGCACTGAAACAAGACATAAGTTGGAAAAAAGTAAGTAAACACCCTATACATATATTTACCTATACTCTTTTCTGGATGGACAAGATTTGACGAACGAGCTGGACGCGGAAAGTAAGT
>NW_007445253.1:0-398 GCF_000475195.1 Diaphorina citri | reverse complement strand
GAAAATTTTATCACTCTTCAAACTGTGTTAAAAAGTTCTTTTCTCTCCACGACATCCTAATCATCTTCAAAATCGATAAAATGTACTGTGTTGATGTTATTATGCTCTCGAAACTATAGTAGTCGCTTTTATTATTCAGGAAGTTAACGACTCATTTCTAAATGGTTAGAAGTTCATTAAAAATTTTCATGTTAATAGATATGGTACCAGGTTCGAATAGTAGAAGTTGAGATTACCCTATAGACTAAATTTTCGCTATTTGAACATTGTTAGTAACGTAACTAGGTATTATAGGGAGCTATTGCAAAAGTATTAGCCGTATCAACCTCACATTAGCCAAAGGCCAAAGGGTTCATTCTTGCAGGTATAACAATAAATTTATGTAGGTAGGTATATTT
>NW_007445252.1:0-398 GCF_000475195.1 Diaphorina citri | reverse complement strand
GTTCACAGGTACAAATGACGTCTGTAAGAAATCCTGGGCCGCCACTGAAACTTGTCTTGCCCAGATTGTTGACAAATTTAAGACATGTAAATTGCTTGTTATCTTGGTTCCACCCCGTAAAGGGTCTGTAGAGTTCAATAGCCATATTTACTCACTTAATCTTAAGATTAGTAACTTTCTTCAGAAAAAAGGTGTCTCATATCTGAATCCAGCACTAGTCTTGAAGAATAAGAACTTTAACAAGGACAATTTGCATTTCAACAAGACAGGGAAGACCAATTTATGCAACATGATTGGATCTTGTATATTGGAGAACAAAAGTTTCAGCACATTGGAGAAACCCACAATTCCCACTGGTAGCGAAAGGTCTCCACCACTCGCATCTCCAGTAGTGCAAA
>NW_007445251.1:0-398 GCF_000475195.1 Diaphorina citri | reverse complement strand
AGAATCGAGCTGCTGGCTTTCTCATATTATCTTGTCTTCCTTCCTCTCTTCGCTTTCGGGACGATAAGACCTTAGCAGACAGTTTCCTCTATCAAACCTCTTGAGAAAGAAAAGAAAAAAAGTGCTAAATCAGGCTCACTAGTATATAAGCTGTGTCTACTCAATAGTAGACATTATTTTCTGTCCTTTCCCCCTTTTTCTACCGATGGGGTTACACAGTATGGAATCCTCACCATCAAAACATCCCAGCATCCCAGCTTCCCAGCAAACCCTTTATAAAAACCATAAAGATCATTTCTAATCCTCCATAAATATATCACCCAGTAAAATATGTTTGTTTCAAAGGGTTTCATCTGTATTGGAACTCACCACCTGTTGTGTTTGTTTTCACATGTTGC
>NW_007445250.1:0-398 GCF_000475195.1 Diaphorina citri | reverse complement strand
AGAAAAATTCCGTTGGTCCTCATTTTTCCTGCTCTATGACTTTGAAACATCACCAAAGTAAGCGCAACTGATCTATTCCCTTTTGGTCACCCATCTGGAATCCCCTCGGGTCACCCATCTGGGTCCCCTTGGGTCACCCATCTGGATACTGACCACGTTGCTTAACCTCAGTGATCCATTGGGAACGGGTACATACGACGTACTACAGCCGCTGAGTGGGGTATTTAGTAGAGCTATTAATTTATTTTCCTGGATTGATCTCGACCCCGCAAAATAACCGACTTGGTAAGCCCTGCAAAGAATCGGGGTACTTTTAACCCTTGTTGGACTAAAAGACTCGTTATTTCTGTTTTGTTTCTTTTCATTTTTGTCCTTTTTTTTATACCTACTTAGAGGTT
>NW_007445249.1:0-398 GCF_000475195.1 Diaphorina citri | reverse complement strand
GCCCGTTCTTTGTGTGTAACTAATGTATATTTATGTGAAACTCAAGCTCATTATTATTCCATTGCTTATTTCCTTACAGGCACAAAGCTCTTTCAACATTAGGGCATGTGAAACTCAAGCTCATTATTATTCCATTGCTTATTTCCTTACAAGCACAAAGCTCTTTCAACATTAGGGCTTGGAAGTTTTCTCTTTTCCCTGGAAACCATGCTTTATGAAGGGGAAGCAAGAGGATTTTGTAAGTTGTAAAACTTTGACTTTAACGCGAACTTATTTGAGGTTTCCATATTAGAATAGTCGCGTGCAACAGTGCAATATATATACGTACAGAACTTTACGGAACAAGTCGAAATTTACACTTTTAAACTATAAATTTAAATACCGGGTAGCACAATAAA
>NW_007445248.1:0-398 GCF_000475195.1 Diaphorina citri | reverse complement strand
GCTGTTAAACCCATAAAATACTCGAGACCTTGTTTAGACTGCCAGGGTAAAGGGGCTTTTTAGTCTCATTCGCGCAGTACAAACAAGGTATATTCTATTCCATATCTATTCGAGAAAACTCCAAGTCCAATATTAAATAGGTACATAAATTTTATATTGTCTCCGTCTCAAGTACTCTTATGATAGGATACATTACGAGAAGATACCAGTACCAGTCCATATTTACAACAGTCCATACATAATGTCCATATTTCTGTCAGTCCATATCTAAATCAGTCCATATTTATGTCAGTCCATGGACGAAAAGAGATCCCGAGGGAATCATCTTCTACAATGGGAGTATAAGTATAACTTATCGGTAATCAGTAGCGTGTGGTAAGACAAGGTGGGGGGGGGGG
>NW_007445247.1:0-398 GCF_000475195.1 Diaphorina citri | reverse complement strand
AATAGAAGAAGAAGAAGGAGGAGGAGAAGAAAAAAATGAAGAAGAAACAAAAGCGAAGAAGTTGAAGAAGGAAAAGAAGAAGAAGGAGGAGGAGGAGGAGGAGAAGAAGAAGAAACATAGGTGAATGAATAGAAGAGGAAGAGTTAAAGGGTGAGAAAGAGAAATAGTGAACGAAAGAGAAGAAAGGAGAACGAGAAAAAGGAGAAGGAAGAAAGGGAGGAGAGAGAGGTTATACAAAATTGTTATTTATTTAAGATTTGTATAAATAATGTAACATAACAAATACTATGACCTAGAAATGTAAAAAAGATCTCGTCCTTGTTTTCTTTTCCTCCTCCTCCTCCTTCTTCTTCTTCTTCTTATTATTATTCTTCTTCTCCTTCTTCTTCTTCTCTCCT
>NW_007445246.1:0-398 GCF_000475195.1 Diaphorina citri | reverse complement strand
TATCGAGAAGTTCTGGAGAGAAGAAGAGAGGACGAAATTTAGAATAGAAATAAATATAAGTCAGTATTGATGATAATAATAGAATTCGGGGTCGAATGGATTGGACCACATCACATGCCTTCAGCCTTGGCACACTCCATTTGTCAATGGTCTAGGTTTCCCTTCCCCTTGGGATCAATATTTGAAGAAACCATTTACTGATGAAAATTTGTAATGAAATACATAATAAGTTGTAAAAATAATATCTAATTGATCAGAATTGGGGGTAGGATCAAGCTTACATTCCTGTCCATAAAATTACAAACCTACGCTACACGACGGCGACGGTCGGTGAAGCGTGAAAATTCAACTCACCGTGTTGACAGAGTGATACTGGTCATCTTGAGATTGATACAGGG
>NW_007445245.1:0-398 GCF_000475195.1 Diaphorina citri | reverse complement strand
GTTATGGAACTTGACCGGCCTTACTGCCGCTAGCTGTGCGCTCAGCAAATGAAAGTGCAGTCGCTCTTTGTAGTGTTATATGTAGGTAGCTTGTAGAAAACCAAAAAGTTTGCCTTTATTGTGGTCACCCTGTCTAATGGTCCGTCAACATATCGCGGGGTACCCGAGACCAGTATCTGACTGTTATTAGATATCTTACTATGTGTTCTGCCTCTCCGACTTCAAAGTTTACTACGCGCTTCGCATGAAAGTTACTTCCTGATCTTTATCAAAAGTTTCTTTAAATCATGATTTTTACATCAATCATTTTTTTACATTTTCGCATCAAGATGAAACAGCTAATGTGGAATATATGGTTTTCTTCAAAGTGCCTCGGTTGAGACTGGCTAGACGCGGAG
>NW_007445244.1:0-398 GCF_000475195.1 Diaphorina citri | reverse complement strand
ACAATACAAAGTAAACTGTGAGCGAAATGTGTTTACTTTCCATCTGTGTTGTGGAGAAAATTAACCAGAAACTTTTTTCCCTTTCTGCCTGAAAACGGTAAAGTGTCATTAAAAGGCTAGAAAAATGTACTGAATATTTATCTATATAAATAAAATTGTAGATTTGTCTGTACATTGCTTAGAATCGTGAAATTTTTAGTTATTCTTACTCCTTATGCATCCACGATTCCAAAAATCACATTAGAAAAATTTCTGTCTGTCACGCTAAATAGGCCTTTGGTTGTCCTCTTTTCACGAGAAAATGGCTCGACTGATTTTTAGTGGTTGTTAAGAAAAGTACTCCGGGTGACATAGGCTACTTGAAATTTTCACATTCCATCCTGATTCAAAATGGCAGC
>NW_007445243.1:0-398 GCF_000475195.1 Diaphorina citri | reverse complement strand
TTGGCCATGCCTCGGGATGAACTAGCGGGATTCCGGAGCGAAGCGACGGAATTCAGCTAGTAAAGTCATATATTCAAATCAAATCAAATCAAACAATTAACAATTGCACTCCTGCATGCTCTTGTATTTTTTCTTTGTTCGTCTCACCAAAATAGGATTTCCAAAACGTTAATCATACAATTAGATAAATGAAACATCTGAGGAAGTGGAAGTACACTAAATACTGTGATATTCAATTCAATTGATGTGTATTACATTCCCATACTAACTTTATTAGGTTGGTCCATTTTTGGAAGACTCTTGTTCCCTGAATTCACCTCTACGTAACATTATTCCTGGCACTATGTATTCTACACCCTAGTGCCACCTAGTGAGCTATACGAGTATTGAAACAAAGC
>NW_007445242.1:0-398 GCF_000475195.1 Diaphorina citri | reverse complement strand
GAGTCAGACTTGAACGTCGCTCCGGGCTCCGTGGGATGTGAATGATTCACCTCTACCAATGACTCACCTCTACCTATCTAGAATAGGACTGACTCGTTCTATTCTTCATGACTCACTCACCTGTTGAGTCAGACTTGAACGTCGCTCCGGGCTCCATGGGATGTGAATGATTCACCTCTACCTATCTAGAATAGGACTGACTCGTTCTATTCTTCCTGACTCACTCACCTGTTGAGTCAGACTTGAACGTCGCTCCGGGCTCCATGGGATGTGAATGATTCACCTCTACCTATCCAGAATAGGACTGACTCGTTCTATTTTTCCTGACTCACTCACCTGTTGAGTCAGACTTGAACGTCGCTCCGGGCTCCATGGGATGTGAATGATTCACCTCTACC
>NW_007445241.1:0-398 GCF_000475195.1 Diaphorina citri | reverse complement strand
ATGTTTTTTTTTTTTTTTGTTTTTTTTTTTTTATTGTTTTTTTTTTTAAATCCTTTCAGTGAGTGCTAGATTATAGCTTGGAATTTGGAACGCCTGTAAGCGCTAGGTTGCGGGTTCGATTCCCGTCCCGGGGCCAATTTTATTCTAAACAGATAAAGTTCGTTCTCGAAACGCACTGAGAAAAAAAAAAAATGGTGGCAGGGTGCCACAAGTCTAGTTACTTCCCCTGATTTAGGCTGTTGGGATATTATATTACAGTGTCGAGCTTCCGATATAGAGTTCAATATTAGAGTGCCGGAACCCAGTCACCCGATTGGGCTGCCAGCACCCTAGTTTTTTTTTCTCATTACGTCTGGCTGTCTTCCTATTCTGCCACCTTCTCTCTTCGATTTCGGTAC
>NW_007445240.1:0-398 GCF_000475195.1 Diaphorina citri | reverse complement strand
TTGAATTGCTGGAATCAGTTAAAATCGCATTTTTCGAAAATTTTGAGTTACTCACATTTTGTTCTAGGTGTGCGATATCTAACTCGTATGATTCACTAGAACAAAAGTAAGTAGGTATTTGTCTATAATTTGCCCAAGCATAGTCCTCACAGCATTGATTCCTGTGCTATTTGGCGAAGCATGTGCTCCACCATTAGTTCCATAGATAAAAACCTCAAAATGAACCTGAGAAATTATGGTAAACACGAGGTGAACTTTCCATTTCCAGAAGCTTTCTTGTCTGTGTAAGAAGCTGGAACATGTTATTAGGAAGCCGTAACAGAAATAACTACGTAGCGAACATAAAAGTACCTATGGTAAAACATACAAACTAGTACCTACTTACCTAGGTATTGATT
>NW_007445239.1:0-398 GCF_000475195.1 Diaphorina citri | reverse complement strand
GTTAGGGTGAAAGAACACTCAAATAAGCATCATTCAATAGGATAAGGAAAGTCGTGTGATGTTCACACCAGATTTTTTAAACATGTGTTTCTTGTGGGGGTTTATATCGCGACATCACATGGATTTACACATGTTCAAGTGGTTTATCAATTTGTTTGATTTTGTCAATGATGTGTTGATTTTATACTTCCGTACATCCTGAATTCTCTATCCTTTTGTGGTGCCAAAAATTGTATCCAATTTTTTCAACGCCTGGAAGTATTAAAGTCAGGTGCTTCTGAGTGATTAAATTAAATTCATCTACCTACCTTCTGTAGGAGTTTTAAAGTTAGAAAAAATCAATTGTACAATTTTCTTCATGTGTCTTTGTCAATTGTAAATTTTCTTCAGTCAACAGG
>NW_007445238.1:0-398 GCF_000475195.1 Diaphorina citri | reverse complement strand
TCTGGATTAACTGAAAACTCTCTGTGGTAAGATTGGACATTAGAGGTCTTGCGCTTCTTCAAAATCGTCGCAATATAAAACCAATGGGCGCAACTATCTCCCCGGTAGCCGAACAGGATTTACGTTCAACCCATCATACGTTTCTTCTTATGTTCCACATAGAACAACCAATTGCAGAACTTGTACGTTTTGGAGAACAGAGATAACAGCAGTGGTCTATCGTACGCCATGAAGCCTGAATGGAACGTGAAATGCTCCGATCGATTACACCTCATAATGGCAACACGTATGAGTGCTTTGAATCGACTGCTTTTCTCATACCAAGCCGTTTCAAAGAAAAGCTTGTATTGGACCTTTGCATTGGCTCGTTCTATTGCGTCACTGAATTTTACTAGTGA
>NW_007445237.1:0-398 GCF_000475195.1 Diaphorina citri | reverse complement strand
TATTAGTTGCATGTGCAAGTTACATTAGTATTGTTCACTTCAACATGCTAAGGCTGAAGCGCTGAAGATGTAGGATGTTTGTGTAGGTGTGCCTATACTTGCATATACAAATATATGTAACATGTTCCCCCGGTTCTAATTCCTAATTTGGTCAAGGGTGTCCTACATATATGTGTGACCTATAGACCTACATACGTATGTCCTATATACGTAGGTATGTAAGTATTTCAAAGATATCCCATAGTACAGGGGTTCTTAACCTTTTAGAATTGGCGGACCACTATTGATAAACCAAAAATCTCGCAGACCACTTGAGATTATATATGTATATGCAATCAATTGTACATTGTACACGCTATGTGACAATGGGTATGTATTAGAGGACCTATATCTACCTG
>NW_007445236.1:0-398 GCF_000475195.1 Diaphorina citri | reverse complement strand
TAAATTGAAATAGGGTAAGTGTACCATTTATTGGCCCACCTGTACCATACGCCACATAAGTCTGAACTGGACGAACTTCATCAAAAGAAAGGGCTTAAAGACTGCTATCGAACCAGTGCTATTCAAAAATTGTAGTCATAAAAACAAAAATTAGAAAAATATATGTGGGCAGGTGGGCCAATAAATGGTACGTTTTTTAAGTGGGCGAATAAATGGTACACTTACCCTACGTTTTCCCGTGTAGGTACTAATGTTTTGTACGATTATAGGACAGGTATAAGAGTACATACTTAAGTATGGATTATACCTAAGTACTTAGATTATCCTCCTGAGGACCACGTCAAATTTGTGTTTGTAGTCATAGCGGACCAATGTCCACACATGTGGACAACTGCCTT
>NW_007445235.1:0-398 GCF_000475195.1 Diaphorina citri | reverse complement strand
GCTCTACTTCTTTTAATCCTCCCATAAGTAGGTACCTCTTGCTTAATGTGGATTGCTGGATTGGACCTTATAGTTTTGAAGTCATTGGAGATTTTTCTAGCAAAATTCCTGTGTGCGGAGTCCTAAAGGACTATTGATCGGACCCTGGACTCTAAGAATATGAAGGATTATTCCTGTGTGAAAATATGGACTCCTTCATATCCAAAAAAATATTTATTAGATTTATTCGAATGACATGGTCATATTTAATATGACTGTGTCATTCAAATATGGCCATGTCATATCTAATAAAACTTGTCATGTCATGCTTCATAACTCTCATGTATTTATGAAGTCAGTAGGTCATTAGTTCATTAGATATGTACAGTTGTACAGGTACTTGTTTTCTGCTTATAGGT
>NW_007445234.1:0-398 GCF_000475195.1 Diaphorina citri | reverse complement strand
GCAATATCTACTATCATGTGCAAGTTGATAATTCTTAATAAATGCAAAATTGTTAGGAAACGGAAAAATGCAGTATTTTTACTTCACTTCATATGTATTGTAAAGATGGCCTTTGTTTTTTTCTTCTTCCTTCATTGGAGAAGCAGCTCATCTATCTGATAATTATTATAACTAAACCCTGAGGGGTGACTTCTGAAGTGAACTGTTAGAGCTGAACTTATATGTATTGTGTATTAAACTTATCATGGTGCAGATTCTTTCTGCAAAGTACGTAGTAGGAACCTACAACCTACCAAACTCTAATGTCCTCATGTGAGCTACTACCAGACAACCAACACCTAATCACCACTACTGTCCGTCCATTATTGCAGAAATCTGATTCAAAATATCCACATTTG
>NW_007445233.1:0-398 GCF_000475195.1 Diaphorina citri | reverse complement strand
AGTCGAGAGCTTCTTTACAACTTTAGTGGGTATCACAGCATTACTAAATGCTTCCTTTACTATTAATTTTCATCTACTCGTATCATGATCCAATAAGATTAGCCAATTTGATCACCAACGTTCAGTAATGGACATGGTACTAGAAGAAGAAGACTCGTATCATCATTTTAAGTACACTTGTAATGTCACCACTGGTCGCTACTCGATTAAAGTAGCAACACAATTGTCCTCACGAGGCTGATTGCACCCCGAACACCAAGCACGAAACCAAAAAAAAACTTCGACCCCGCCGGAAATTGAACCCGGAACCTCCGGCGTGCAAGCCTGGTGTGATACCCACTCGGCCACGGAGGTTGCTCTAAAACTGTTCATAATAATTATAATCAAATACTAATTTC
>NW_007445232.1:0-398 GCF_000475195.1 Diaphorina citri | reverse complement strand
CATTGAAGCCTTCACCACTCCAGATATTATGCCTAGAGTACCATCAAACTGCATGGATTGAACATGACCACTATCCAACTTGTTCTCAGCCCTCTTGATGAGAGAGAGTCTCCTCTTTCACATAGGTACTCTACAACCATTGAATAGGTACTTGATTTTGTAAGAAGTCATTGCTGTAAAAGAAGAACAAAAATGAAAACAAGCTTAAATTATTGTACTTCTTATTGAATAGGTAAATGCAAGGAAAAACAATAAATAGGTAATAATCAAAGTGAAACTTGTCTTGGAAAGTAAAATGCATAATATTACATGGATAAATAATTACATTTTGGATTGTGTAAAGAAGACTTGAACCTGACCTGAAAAAGGTTGTTTCTTCTTCACACACTCACACAGGG
>NW_007445231.1:0-398 GCF_000475195.1 Diaphorina citri | reverse complement strand
AAAATTTTCTTTGGTTTGTTTCTCCTATCCTGTCTTCCTTTTCTCTTCGATTTCGGGACGATAAGATCTCGACAGTTACAATTCCCTGCGTGGCAAGGGTTCTGTGGGCGTCGATTAGGGTAGATTCTATTTCCGAGACAAAAGGATAAGAATGATTTTACTCTTCCATTATTTTGTGTGATTGATGTGTGTGCTCATTGCAATATGTTGACGAGTCAAAATTGTGTAAATAAATACCTATTATACCATTAAAAAAATATTAAAAGTACATTTTATTTATTTATTTCTTATATATGTTGGTACATAGAGTCTTCTTCTTTTTCTTCTTCTTCTTCTTCTTCTTCTTCTTCTTCTTCTTCTTCTTCTTCTTCTTCGCCTTTTTCCGTGTACAGACGGGG
>NW_007445230.1:0-398 GCF_000475195.1 Diaphorina citri | reverse complement strand
AGTTAGGGTAAAAGAACACTCAAATAAGCATCATTCAATAGGATAAGGAAAGTCGTGTGATGTTTACACCAGATTTTTGTAAACGATGACTGTCCGAAATTTTTCGGAGCGGGAAGTTTAGATGGAATAAGTCCAACAAAAAGATGCCGAAAAGATCGCCTGAGATTAAGGCAGACGAATATGGCCAGCCACTCATTACCAGGTAGACCTGACAGATACATCTGATCAGGTCCGCCTGTCAGGTCTACCTGATAGTGAGTGACTGACCTGTGGAACAAAAGATCCCACCTATGAGCCAGGTTCACCGAGGTACAGTGACTGCTATGAGTACGCGACACTGGAAATAGGTAAGTTTTCCGAAACACCAAGCTGGGAGGGGGGGGGGGGGGCGGGAATTT
>NW_007445229.1:0-398 GCF_000475195.1 Diaphorina citri | reverse complement strand
CTTCTTCTTCTTATTCTTCTTCTTCTTCTTCTTCTTCTTCTTCTTCTTCTTCTTCTTCTTCTTCTTCTTCTTCTTCTTGCAGGGAAGAGGGGTTTTTCCTCTGAAAATCTCGATCTTTGTTCCGCGATAATTTCCGATCAGTTTGTCTGCTTTTGTTGAAATTGGCCACAAAACGTTCCACGTTGAGAGGGAAATTCGATTTTGGGTGCGGGCGTAAGGCCCCTTCTCTGAAAGTTCCAAAGTTCTTCTGTTGTGGATCGGGGTCGCCGCGTCGGTCAAAGGACCCTGTGCTTATCCCTTTCGCCCCTTTTATAAAATTCTTTTTTTTTAGAGGTTTGACAGAGGGAACTGTAACTGCTAAGGTCTTATCGTCCCGAAATCGAAGAGAGAAGAAAGAC
>NW_007445228.1:0-398 GCF_000475195.1 Diaphorina citri | reverse complement strand
GAAAATCTAAACCGATCCTGAGATATGATCAATTTTTGATCGCTAAAATCTCCATAAGAAATACACAGAGTGCAAAGATTGCGGGAGAGAAATTTAATGTTTCGCTCTCGACCAACTTGATAAGCGACGGAATTCAGCTAGTATTAATAGGTACATAAATATTGATTTTCCTTAACCAAGACCGGAGCTTGTTTTTGCGCTGTATTTACCAACAATTTTACCTTGGAATATCTCCTGAAAGAGTGTGATGTTCATTAAAAAAATTTAGCGAATAAAAAAATATTGTGTATTTATGTTGAATTAGCGTGCTAATAAAATTAAAAAAAAAAGAGGAAAATATACGAGCTGAAATTAATAAATTAATATCTTATGGACTGGATTTGCAAGAAAATAATGTA
>NW_007445227.1:0-398 GCF_000475195.1 Diaphorina citri | reverse complement strand
TAGGTAACTGTTTCCTATTTCAGGGTGTACTGAAATGAAGTTTGAACATACAATAGTTTTATTATTATTGTACCTACCAATTCTCAATTACAGTGGTTTCGATGGCAGAGCTCACAGAAGTGAAAACGCTGCAAGTCGAAATAAAACCAAAATAAATAAAACTATCCTCCAGATTTCCAGTTTAAATTTCATTATAACTTATCCTGATGTACCCAACACACTTATACCACCCTGTAGCTATAAAGGTGTTTATGAAAAGCGGAGGTATGTAACCTAACAGCTTAACACCTACGATTGCCGAAACTTTCAACCATCATAAAACGTAAATAAATACGAATTATGTTCTAGGGATCTTAATATCTTCTCGCACCTAATTCTTGCAACCCGTGCAGAAGCAT
>NW_007445226.1:0-398 GCF_000475195.1 Diaphorina citri | reverse complement strand
TATCCTGTACTAATTGTTTTATTGTCGAATTATTTTACTGACCGCTACTGTATTGTCTTAACAAGGCTAAATTTAATGTAGAGTCTAAAAATCTTAATTTTTTTCCAACTGGGAGATTTTTTTTTTAGCTCTACCAAGAACAATGTAGTAAAGAAAATGTAAGCTACGTACGTATACTCGTATGCATATTCGATAACTAATAACAAGAGAATAAATTAAAAGTAAAAATTATTGTCAGATATTTCGGCATGTTGAATACACAAGAGAGATCAAAGGAGTTTTCATACACAAAAAGTCCACCTAGAGGCTTAAGTGTAGGGACCAAGAGTCCCAAAGGTGTGCTAAGCTCCACGATTCCAGAGAAAGGATCAGACTTTGGAAGTCGATTTTTTTTTTTT
>NW_007445225.1:0-398 GCF_000475195.1 Diaphorina citri | reverse complement strand
AGATGTGAATATGTGACATCCACTAATACGAAGAAACTGCCACATCCACCAATGGAACCTTGTAAAACTGTTTGTTTGTTTGATTGTGTTTGTTTGTTTGTTTGTTTGTTTGTTTCCACCATAACTCTCGAACGGTTTTCCTTTTTTGATGAAATTTGACGGAAATATACCTACATGAAGAACATTTTCTGATAAGATTTTGGGCCAGAACGGACTCTTTTTCTGAGTGAGTTGTCCACTGTACTGACTACTGAACCACTGGTTGCTTGGTATGTATTTAAGAAAATGTTTCCTCTACTATTTATGTGTCTGAAATTTGATGAAATCATATTTTTCTTCCGGATTTTATATCTTCTTCAGGTTTTGAATAGGACATTCTGTATGAACAGCTAATAGCT
>NW_007445224.1:0-398 GCF_000475195.1 Diaphorina citri | reverse complement strand
TTGAGTACATAGGTACTAAGATTTTTTTTTTTTTTTTTTTAAATCTACTTGATTTTATTAAACCTCTAGACCAGCCATTCACTATCAGGTGGACCTGGCAGGTACTCCTGATAGTGTGTGTGCTCATCAGGTGTCAGGTAGACATGACAGGCGGACCTTTTCAGCTGTACCTGTCAGCTCTACCTTGTAGTGAGTGGCTGGCTTTTAGGTTTCTTGGTTCCTCATCCCTGATTTATAGCAGGCTCAAACCCCATCAGGTACCAAAATAAACATAAAAAACTATTAAAGGGCAATAATTCACCCCAAATGACCCCTGGCTTCTCCTAACAAATTGGTTTGAAAGGTGCACAACAATTTCAAAGGTTCACAATAATATAAACACCCTTATCACCCCTCGC
>NW_007445223.1:0-398 GCF_000475195.1 Diaphorina citri | reverse complement strand
TGTAACATGTGACAGACCGATTTTATTACAGATACTTCCCTTTTATGGACTGCTATTTATTGGAAGTACGTGCAAGTGGCTATACAATTTAATATAACCATAAAAAGGTTCCTTAAAGTAGCATCAAGTAGGACTTATGTAGGTGCGTATATTTGAGTATTGTTGCCGACTGCGAGATTAACCAGTTGATGGAAGGACTTTTTTAAGAGGTTTGATAGAGGGAACTGTATAATCAGGAGAGGAGAAAGCCAGCCGTTCCGAAAACGAACCTTATCTGAAAACGAACCTTACCACACAAAACAGATCAGAAGGTCTCATGGATCTTCTGACCCATAGGCTCCAGGTACAAGAGACTCAAGAGTTGACGTAACTAATGGTAATAGACCAGAGACCACGCC
>NW_007445222.1:0-398 GCF_000475195.1 Diaphorina citri | reverse complement strand
TCGATATCGTCCAATCACAGGGTATTTTTTTCACTCTACAGAAAGAGCTCGGTCACTCTTCAGATTAGCCAGCCTAGTGTTGGTGCTTTGTAAGCACTAGGTCGCGGATTTAATTCCCTCCGAGGACTTTATCCTCAACAGACAAGATTGATTTTCACAACAGCTGGTTCTCTCCTATCCTGTCCTCCTCGCTTCGATTTCTGAACGATAAGATCTCCGTTCTTGCAGTTCCCTCTATCAAACCAAACTTTTTTTACATGGTTTAATCATAAAAAAAAACCTTGAGTCACCACCCTAAGCTAGGTTGGAGCAAATTCTGTTTTGGTACCACTCGGTTCAACGTGGTACGTTTGTCGCCCCCTTCATTCTAGTTTCCATACATGGCTGGCTGTCTCTCC
>NW_007445221.1:0-398 GCF_000475195.1 Diaphorina citri | reverse complement strand
ACAAGTAGTAGATACTTCTTAGATATCTCAGTTATTGGTTATTGTTTTTTGTTAGATGAGAACAAATAAAACAAGATACCTATCCAGTATTCTTTAAGATGCATCTGCAGATGCACGTGCCTAGGTAGGTACTTAGTTTGAATTAAAATTCTAACTAGTCGCCCTAAGAGGCCGGACAGTCATCCGTTCAGATACACGGACCAACCGACGTAGCTTAACTCAAGTGCTCTCTTAACTACCTTCCTACATGTAACTTAACTACCTTTGTGCTGTATTGTAGAATTATTTCTACAATGTCGCGTTACAAAACCGATTTAGTGATCTACCTTGTGATCGTTCTGACACCCTGGTGTATTCGTTCCACAACCGTTAAGTCCGTAAACCCCGGCGTTAGTTCT
>NW_007445220.1:0-398 GCF_000475195.1 Diaphorina citri | reverse complement strand
GGATTTATAGTTCAAATTTCGTTATTAAAAAATGACCCAATTTTCGGTAGTTAGGTATTCCCTATTTTTCGTCCATCTATCTCCAGTTGTTCGTAACTCTTATTTTCAATGGTAACTAGGTAGAATCTAACTAAAAATTAGCATAATAAATGGCATAATATCCACCAGTAAAAGCAAATGCTTGTGCCACGGATGAGAAAATATCTAGGAGACAACTTTCGGGGATAAGTAAAAAGTAAAAATGACATCACTGGAAATATTTTATGAAGAGAAATGAAAATAAAATGAAGGGCATTAGAGAGAGAGAAGGAGAGAGAGAGAGAGGGAGGGAGAGAGAGAGAGAGAGATAGATAGAGAGAGAGAGAGAGATCTACCGGTGTACAGGATGAAAAGAGAGA
>NW_007445219.1:0-398 GCF_000475195.1 Diaphorina citri | reverse complement strand
TTTACTATTGACGTTCTTAAAAGTAATAGTTGTTCAAGAGTGTGTGTGCATTAGCATACAGGGTGTCGCGTTTTATGAGGTCTGTCCTATATTTTCACTTAAGTCCAAATGCAAACATTTCTACTTTTCCCGTCAGAAATGAAATTTCAAGTTGATCAAAAGTCAAAAGAATGAAAAATTCATCCATAGTTGTTACAAAGATGGGAGATATTAATTTCCATGTCCAGAATGTCTCCTAGTTGACAACAGAGTTGACTGTCCATTAGTTATTAGCAAGAGTATGGACCAAGATTTCGATGTTCATAGAATAAGTAGTAAAACATGACGGATATGGGGAATTCTCTCACCTTCGAAATATCGTGTTTTTGACACCCTGTATTAGCTTAAAATTAATCCTA
>NW_007445218.1:0-398 GCF_000475195.1 Diaphorina citri | reverse complement strand
ACTAAAAGTTTACATTGTTATTTATTTATCAAACTAGGTAATTTAATTTAATGTTTTTATTTTTTAAAGTTTAAATAGTTTTATAAGAAACTTCATTTAAACACTCAACAAATTCTTCAGAATAATATAATGTAGGTACAAGAACTTATCAAGGTATCGTATCTATTTTACAATTAATAAATCTCACACGACTATTGTTTAAGTTTAACTATTTTCTAAATAAAATGAAAAATTTTAAAAAAGAAAAGCAGATATTAACAAAATCGAAAGGGTTTACAAAGACCTTGGGCACCAAAAGGAATGCCCAATCCTTTCTTTTTGAAAGGGTTATCTAGCCCTTTTGTGTTTGCCAAATTTGGAATCACTTTCTAAACAGAAATTAAAGGTGGATTAACAAT
>NW_007445217.1:0-398 GCF_000475195.1 Diaphorina citri | reverse complement strand
CTAATGTAAGAAAAAAAAAAGAAAGAAAGAAAATTATATCTAATAATAAAATAAAAATAAATAAAATAAAATAAAAAAAAAACATTTCCTCTTTATAATTGGATGGGAACTAACATTCCAACCCATCCATTAGTTTAAAAAATAGAAAGAATGGAAGAACAAAATAATACAAACAGGATATTCTCATTTCCACGCTGAAATATACAATAAAGAGGATTTAGGTAAAAAGAAGAATAGGTTTAATACGAGCGTAGGTATTTAGTTATGTCTGTGTTGAAAATGTTAAGATTAAGATCAAATAGGTATTTCAGATCTACAGAATTCATACACACACACGTGGGTGGATTTATTATTATTATTATGATTATTATTATCTATTATTATTATTATTATTATTA
>NW_007445216.1:0-398 GCF_000475195.1 Diaphorina citri | reverse complement strand
AGTGAGGAAATGTGCCTGAACGAAGGGACTGGTTAAATAAAAGAGACAAAGGAAGAGAAAGAGAGAAATAACATTTCTTAAGAAAAATGGGCGGAATTCCATCTGGTCCCATGCCTTTATGAGGGTTGAGTTTAAAAAGAGAGTAACGAATATCTTCTTCGGAAATTGAGCAAAAGGATAGAACGTCAGAACTAGAGAGATCAAATTCGGGTGAGCAGGTTGAGACCTCTAAATAAGCAGAAGAGAAATATTTGGCAAAAAGATTTGCTGCCTCAGAGACCGAAGTAGCCTCGTCACTTCCATAGTGAAGATTCTTTGGAAGTGATTGATCCTTTCTCATGGATCTTTCATATTTCCAAAAGAAACGTGGATCACTTCGAATGGCGGTCTCTACAGAA
>NW_007445215.1:0-398 GCF_000475195.1 Diaphorina citri | reverse complement strand
GAACAATCATAATAATGTGCAAAAAATACAAACTTACCTATTTTTAGGAGTGATTCTCTCCAAAGTTTCAGTTTTTGAAATTTTTTGACCAACTTTCCGCTTGAATAACTCGAAACTTTTACCCCATAGAAATCTGATTCTCATCAGGAAAAACTTGTCTGTTTTGTTGCCTTTCATTAGACATCAAGATCGTCGAAATCGAACGACCGAAACCGGAGATACAACAAAATGTTTGGCGAAAAACATTACTCCCACAAGACTATGAACCTAGACTTAATTTTGCAAGGTGGTACCTACAACAAGCAAATCAAGATCCAGCTTTTGAAACAAATATTCTCTGGACCGATGAAGCATGCTTTACAAATAGTGGAATGTTCAATATCCACAATTCTCACATT
>NW_007445214.1:0-398 GCF_000475195.1 Diaphorina citri | reverse complement strand
GGTTGACTCTGGATCTGGAGGTTGGTGGTTCGAGTCTACTCTCCAATCTAACAACTCTTCTTCTTCTTCGCCTTTTCCCGTGTACAGACGGGGGCGGCGTTTTTCGTCAGCCTCCCAATCAGCCCTAACTAGGGTGATTGCTTTGGGCTGACATTTTGGTTTTGGCTACAAATTTTACGAGTGGATGCCCTTCGCACTCAACCTTTTATTTCTTTAGCAAGGGAAATTCAGGCTGGTATACGTATACTCCCTGTTTAAAGTCCCCCAGCCAGACTAAGCTGGTCTACTCCCTGTTTAACGTCCCCCAGTCAGACTACTCTCCAATCTAGCAACAAAATGTTTGAATATGAACTTACTTCGGGACAGGAGAGGGAGTCCAAATCTTGAGGTATCCTTCT
>NW_007445213.1:0-398 GCF_000475195.1 Diaphorina citri | reverse complement strand
ATTGGACTTCGGATTGGTAATTATAATTATAAGGATTTGTGGCGTGTGTAGCCTGCTCCAATAGTGAATTGAACAGCTTGATTCCAAACTACACCAAGTCAAAAAATTTACCGCATGGTCCAAGTCAATTCTAATCGATTTTAAGATCTTGAATGATTTCATTCTGAAAACTGGAACTCAACAGAAGGTAAACAGCGTGTTTGGATTGTGTTGACGTGAAAGCTAATGTTACACCAAGCGCGCATTGTTTGCAAACAATGTTTGGTGTTTGCAAACGTTTGCAATCATTTTTCCACAAACATTGGCTTGCAAACAGCGTTCGGGTGTGCGCGGAGTTGATCCGGCTGCTGTCGGTTTTTCTACAAAAGCTAAAGGTAATATTACACCAAGCGCGCATT
>NW_007445212.1:0-398 GCF_000475195.1 Diaphorina citri | reverse complement strand
TTGATTTAAAGATTTTAAAGGAATGACTTTTTTTTTAAGAATGACAAAAAAACCTTCTAAAATAATGTTGTTTTTTATTAATATCATCTTTTGTAACAATAATCCTCTGACTACACACAGTTCATCCAGTTCTTCAGGTTCTTCGCACAAATTTGATTTCCTACCTACTCCTTGATTTTGTAGGAGTAACTTGTACTGTTTTCTCCTGTCTATTCATGGTTTTTGTGTTGGTAAACTGTTAAAAAGAACTTTAGTTTTACCCTCTTCTACTAAAAAAAAACTTGAAAACAGGTGAACTTTTCACAAACTTTTATTTTTTAAAGAGGTTTGACAGAGGGAACTCTAACTGCTATGGTCTTATCGTCCCGAAAATCGAAGAGAGAAGGAAGACAGGATAG
>NW_007445211.1:0-398 GCF_000475195.1 Diaphorina citri | reverse complement strand
AGAGGTTATCAGCCATAAAAGCAACTCGCACTTCTATCTGAGTTGGTGGAAACTACTGCATTACAACTGAATCCAGTGGCCCTAAAGCTACTGAACCAAACGGCCCTAAAGAAGCTGAAAATAATTATGTCCCACATAAAAATGCCCCACCCCCTTCCCAGTCCTTGAGGCCTTTCCCTGAGAATCATTATTACAGAACGGGTATACCTATATATACTAGGATCGTATTTAGAGAGGGGCGAGGGGGGCCCAGGCCCCATCGAGGTTCATTTTTCTCCTTTCTTGTAGGCCAGACTCTGAAAATTTGGAGCATCCACTTTCCTGGTATATCACTGTTTGGACCCTCGGGCCCCCTCAACAAAATCCTGGATACGGCCCCGGTATATGTACCTATGTAT
>NW_007445210.1:0-398 GCF_000475195.1 Diaphorina citri | reverse complement strand
CCTTATTGTCGAGGTTTATTTTCTGGTTAATCCCCGCATCTCTTGACATTAATACTTTTGGACCAAGTTTTTTGAGAGAATTATAATTACTATACATATCTTTTATAATTATTATACATACCTTTTAATACCCCCAAGTAGAATTATTTCAAGGAGGGTTTCATGGAGTGCCTATGGTTTAAATTGCGCATAAATGAAACGAAATTCAAATTGGATGGAAGAAATTCGATATCTTATAAGACATGCTGTTAAGATTTTTTGACCCAAAAACAATAGGCATTCAAAAAAATCATTACGAATAAAAATTTGATGATATTAACTGATTTCTTTCTTTTAAGGTTGGATCCTGAAATTGGAAATTTTACACTTTTGGAGGTTCGAACTCACAACTTCCACGC
>NW_007445209.1:0-398 GCF_000475195.1 Diaphorina citri | reverse complement strand
TATGCGAGCAGTATAAATAAGCACTATTATTATCTTATCTTATTATTATCTACTCTTATTTATCGAATAGTACCTATGGGTTTATTTGTAGAATAGGTACCTATTTGTCGAGTAGGTACCTATTTGTCGAGTAGGTATACGTATCTGCCTAGATATCGAATGGGTACATACGTATCTAGGTACATTGGTGATCATTTTTCCTTGAGACACATCTTACTGTCTTATGGTAATTTTACTACATACGAGTATACCTAGCTGTACTACGTAGTTAATGCTAAAAATGCTTGGAATGTAGGGCGCCAGCCTTGTAAGCTCTAGGTCAGCCATTCTTAACCTATGGTCCGTAGACCACTAGTGGTCCGCGAGAAGGTTTCAGGTGGTCCGCGAGAGGTGAGTAA
>NW_007445208.1:0-398 GCF_000475195.1 Diaphorina citri | reverse complement strand
ATCTCGTGATTAATTTTAACCTTCCCGTGTACTAGATCCCATTACTTTCTTATTTAGAGAAGGAGAAACATGAAGAGAGAAATAAAAATCTGGTGTGAACATCACACGACTTTCCTTATACTATTGAATGATGCTCATTTAAGTGTTCTTCTACCGTACTTTTACAATACCTGTAACCCTTTAGTCAGTACATTATAGGATAAGGAAAGTAAAAATTAAAGGAGAGGAAAAAAGATTGATGAAAAGGAGAGGTAGGAGAAGAGAGAGAGAGGTAGGGAGAAAAAGAGAGAGAGAGAGAATGAGGAAAAGGGAGGAAGAGGGAGAGTCAGTGTAATTTCTTGAAACCCCAAATCACTCACTTTAATACTTAATGTCTTAATCTTATCAAAATGTCAATC
>NW_007445207.1:0-398 GCF_000475195.1 Diaphorina citri | reverse complement strand
TTTTGTACGAAATTCCCCCCGTACATACCGGGTGTCCCAGTTATTTACTACCTGATGAAAGTAACTGATGAAAGAGTTGTAATACTGAGATACCCACAAAGTTGTGAAGAGGCTATTGCTTCACCACGAATAATAATTCATGATTTCTGTAATTGAACTCACTTCAGGGGCCAGCCTAGTTAGTTAAGACGTCTGTCTTGGAAGCACTAGGTCCCGAGTTCGATTCTCGCAAGGGACGAAATTTATCCTAAAATTCGTCCTGGGTGGCTTTCACGTTTCACCTACCCTGTCTTCCTTCTGTCTTCGATTTAGGGACGATAAGGCTTTCAGGGTTACAGTTACCTAGGATATCAATCCTCTCTCTCTCTCTCTCTCTCTCTCTCTCTCTCTCCCTCTCT
>NW_007445206.1:0-398 GCF_000475195.1 Diaphorina citri | reverse complement strand
TAAACAAAGAACCAACTGTCTAATCTATTCAAATGACAATATGAGATTCAAATTGAAAGTTGTTTAGCATGCATACTTGAAAATAATTGGGCAAAAAATATTAATATAACTTTAATGTACAACTTGTACAAGTAAATATTTAAACGTACCTACTTCATAAAAGTAAATCTCTTTGTGACGTACTCGTATTGGTAAAAAAAATTGAGCTAAAAATTTGTTTGGTTCCAAACTATGTGGTCCAAATGATATCTCTCAATGAAGAGAAAGTCCCCAACATTCTTATTGACAACCAGAGTAATATCCATAAGTCACTCGCAATATTTGATAACATCATCATAGTAGAGATCATAATGGAAGATGTTGATAGACTTTATGACAATTTACCTCGTGACAATTTC
>NW_007445205.1:0-398 GCF_000475195.1 Diaphorina citri | reverse complement strand
AGTTCTTCACCCTTTTTTTTCCCAGCCCTTTTTTTGTTACTTTAAAGTCAACTTTAAACTTGGAAACAAAAACAGCCTATCTCTCTTCAAAAGCACGTGTGTTCTCCCTCTCTTTCTTCTGATGATTCTCTTTCTATCCCCTCTTTTTCTTCTGTTTTTCCCTCACATCTTTCCCTCTCTCTCTTCTCCCGTCCTATCTCATCTTTTTCCTCTCTCTTTCCTCCTTCTTTCGTTTAAGTTGATTTTCATTTGTCTCTCTACGCTATACAGCCACGATGACGTTAGTATGCAAATAAGTTTAGGTGCTGAGGGGGGAGCTCCTGAAAATGTTATGCAAACGCTACTCCACCTTGGTGACAACCATGATGAACGCTTCCAAATTGAACTTCGTGCGAAAC
>NW_007445204.1:0-398 GCF_000475195.1 Diaphorina citri | reverse complement strand
ATTATTTATAACTAACTATTGGAACGTGTGCATATACCTACAGGGTGGGTGTTTTGTATAGGGATAATACAGGGTCGTCCATAAGAAGAAGTCCTAATTTATTTTATATTAGGGCTGATGATTTTCTCCGGGTAGGTATGAGGTATACCAGAATAAAAATGAACCGTAATATTTTCAGTTAATAATGTTAATGTTCGGGTTACAACCTAAACTTTTCGGTTTGTTACCTATGTATTTTACAATGACTTAAAGGAAAATTCCTGCTGAAAATATGGGAAAGGTCCCCCAATTACGCTTTTCCACGGGGGTTTACGATCCCAGATATAAATAGACAAAGGTCTGTTCAGAAATAATAATCTACGTGTTCTAGATAGATTCTAGGGTAGGAAATAGATAGA
>NW_007445203.1:0-398 GCF_000475195.1 Diaphorina citri | reverse complement strand
GAATTTTCGACCTTTTAAAGTTACTTTTTCGGAGTTTTGACTTCAGATTTGGATTTTTCACAACTTTTTACGAAGGAACCGACCTTTTATTCATAATTTTTACCCAACTGCAACTGCTCCATTGTGACACTAACAGCTTACCCTTAGGAGAACAACTTTGGATGGTGATTTCATGATTTCCGTGATGCTGGGTTCAGGCGTGGGCGCGGGAGGGGGGCCCATTTTGGAGACCCCTGAATCAGTCGGTGCCAGGGGTGGGGGCGGGGGCATGAGTGAGTGAGTAGGAGAATCCACGCTACCTGAAGGAGTGAGAGAGACAGAGAGAGAGTTAAAATAGTCCTTTATACGCAATATAGCATCCATCGGTAAGATGGTTGTCTCTGTCTCGCTGGAGGACG
>NW_007445202.1:0-398 GCF_000475195.1 Diaphorina citri | reverse complement strand
TATTTGTTGTCTTACAAATTTGACGTGTTAGATCAGTTTTGTCAGTGTCATTGGTCTGAGATTTATCATCTGTGATTCGGAGTTGTAGCTGGGACTTTTTGTCAATATTTGTGTCGCTTACAACTGAAAGCTCGTTCTTGTTTAGTTCAACATATTGATCGACTTCATTCGATTCTTCTGCGTGGGGATCGCGCTGCATATTCTTTGGCAACTCTCCGCTCCAAGGAATATCAGTGAAAGCTTGACCATATTGACTAGGAATAGTAGCAATTTTTCTATTAGCCTCAACATATCGATGTGCATAGGAACTTGAACAGTGTTTCTTCATTTTCCTGCTCTCATTTGACTCGGCAGTTTTGGAGTGGACTTTCTTGATGGGCGTACTATGATGACGGGGT
>NW_007445201.1:0-398 GCF_000475195.1 Diaphorina citri | reverse complement strand
ATGGATCTCACATATGTGGCCCTTGTTCGACCTCTCTAGTTGGTCTTGAAGAAACTGTGCCTATACATATCTTCTGATCTTGTGATAAATTGAACATGGGAAACACAGAATTATGCGCCGACAAATACACATGATGCTACAAGATTGATGCTGGAATCACAACCGATCATGACAATTGTGATTTCTGATGTGCTCGATCGTATTGATGATTTCCAAGTTATATTCTAATTTCTGTTCAGGGCCAGGAAAAATCTTTGCCAACTTTGTAAATCCGGCATTACCTATTTTGTTTGAATCTAAAATCGACATTATTTCCATAATACTTCCCAAGGAATGAAAACTTCATGGTATATCTTCTGGTGTTCAGGAATTTGTCCCCTTCGATTCAATCTAATAAG
>NW_007445200.1:0-398 GCF_000475195.1 Diaphorina citri | reverse complement strand
AGAGAACGCTCGAAAGTGATGAAAATTACAGACGACGAAATAACGTGGGAGAGAAATTTGAGACATGAAAAAACGTAAAATGGGAAAGATGGGTCTGGGTTGGAGAAGAAAGAGGAGGGGTGAGAGAGGGGAAGAGAGAAATAGAGAGAAAGGGAGGGAATGAGGTAGGGAGAGGAGGAAGGGAGGGAGAGGGAGAAAGGGAGGGAATGGGAGAGAAAGAAAAAATGATGGAATGAGAGAGAGAGAGAGATTGTGTGTGAAGATAATGTCTTGTACCCTTATGATGTCGGTTCATCATATCTCTTTCTCTCTCTTCTTCCTTTTTCCTGTTCTTCTTCTCTTCTCCCTCCTCCCTTTCTTCATTTACCAAATTGGGAGGCCTTTTTGCACTTCCCCTT
>NW_007445199.1:0-398 GCF_000475195.1 Diaphorina citri | reverse complement strand
ATTTGTCGTGACGACCTATGAACTCAAAGCGAGAAAGTTTTAGATAACACTTCAGTCGTTAATTTAAGACCGGTTTTATCGTCACCTATGTTAAGCTATGCCGAGCAGGGCCAATAAATGCATGGGTGACTTAAAAGGAATAAAGGGAGTCTTGATTTTAAATCATTCATGACAATCAAAAATCAAATCAATAATATTAAACTGAATATTAAACAAATTAGGTAGGTATATATGTACCTAGGTACTGATTTTCTTTAACCACGATCGAATTTTTACGAGAGTCCTTCGCACTCAACCTTTGCTATTTCTTTAGCAAGGGAAATTCAGGCTGGTATACTCCCTGTTTAATTTCCCCTAGTCAGACAAAATTAAGTAAATTGGTCTAGTTAGATTTCTAA
>NW_007445198.1:0-398 GCF_000475195.1 Diaphorina citri | reverse complement strand
ATAAAGAATTAAAAAACAAAATTCAATTAATTGGTAAAAATTTATTTTTTAATAATAATAAAATTTTTTTAAAAAATATGAAAAAAAATATTAATAATTCCATTTTAATAAAATTAAATCAATATAATACATTAACTGAAATTCTAAAAAATATTGAAAAAATAAAAAAATTTGGATATAATATAATAATTTCATGTGATATAAATACAACAGAAGATTCCAGCATAATCGATATTACTCTTGGTGCTAATGCATCGCAAATAAAAATTAACTCAATTTTTTTTCAAGAAAATATAATAAAATATAATCAATTATTAAGAATTGAAGAAGATTTAGGTGAATTTTATAATTATTCTGGTAAAAATATTTTTTCAATTTAAAATATTTAACTAATTTTA
>NW_007445197.1:0-398 GCF_000475195.1 Diaphorina citri | reverse complement strand
TCAAATCCCTTTGACTCCCCTGTAGGTATTTACTCAGAGGTCATATCATCCCGAAATCGAAGGGAGAAGGAGGACATATCAAAAGAAAGTTAGCCGTTCCGAGAACGAACATTATCCGTTTAGGATAAAGTTTCCCCGGATGGGAATCGAACCCGGGACCTGGCACTTACAAGGTAGACGGAATTATTCCGAACAAAAAAAAATCTGGTGTGAACATCACACGACTTTCCTTATCCTATTGAATGATGCTTACTTGAGTGTTCTTTTACCCTAACTTTTACAATACCTCTAACCGTTTTGTCGCTATAGCTGAAAACCGTCAAAAAACGGTCGAAATCTGTCCAAAAGCGGTCAAAATACCGACAAGCGCAGCAACCATCTTAACCAAACGTTTTGTG
>NW_007445196.1:0-398 GCF_000475195.1 Diaphorina citri | reverse complement strand
GGAGTGAGTTAGCGAGGCCCATACACTCGAACCCAACCAAACCACTCCTGAGCTTCGCAAGAGGATCAGGAGTGTTTGAAATGGGGGAAGAGCCACTAACCATGGTGTAAAGGCAGTGCAATAGTTCTAAACTAAAATGGACGCGGCACATAAGGGATCAGGAAGAGACCGCCCTAACATAATAATAATAGCGAGGCCCGGGAAGAGGGAAGACATTTTGAAAAACAGACATTGAACGAATCGAGTGAAATGAGTTCTAACGCCGCGCACTCACGCACAGATCGTCTGATAGACCTAAGGCCAGCCACTCACTATCAGGTCCGCCTGTCAGGTCTACCTGATATCTGAGAAGCACAGACACTATCACGTAGACCTGACAGATGCGGCTGAAAAGGTCC
>NW_007445195.1:0-398 GCF_000475195.1 Diaphorina citri | reverse complement strand
ATTTAGGCTCTAGGGACCTCAAAACGTGTTTTGGCACTAAAATCTGACCATCGAAAATTTGACCCGATTACATTACCTTCCTTCCTATAGGATAAGGAAAGTAAAAATGATAAGGCTCAATTTTTTTTACAGCTGTTTAATTATTGATTTGGTCAAATTTCGACGACCAATAATAATCATTATTATAGATTTCGTATATTCTCTCATTGAAGGATGAAATACCCGTCATAAAATATTGGTGGATAAAGTCGTCTCCACATTGTCTTCCCTCAGAGGTAGGTAAAAGTTTGGGACTCAATTCGGGTGCACCCCGGGAGCTTGGGAAAGCACCAGGTATAATGGAGATACAAAACTCCCTTAAATAACGCCACAAAAGGGTAATATAAGATTAGAATATA
>NW_007445194.1:0-398 GCF_000475195.1 Diaphorina citri | reverse complement strand
AAATAGGTAAGTAGGTACCCATCTGTAAATAGGTAAGTAGGTACCCATCTGTAAATAGGTAAGTAGGTACCCATCTGTTATTGTATATCTAGGAGGGTGAGAGAGAAAGAGAGGGATAGAGAAGGAGAGTTAGAAAAAGAGAGCGAGAGAGAGAGAGAGAGAGAGAGAGAATAAACGAGGGAAAAGGAGAGTGAGAGAGAGAGAAAGAGTGAAAGAGAGGAAAGGGGGAGAGAACAAGAGAGAGAGAGAGAGAGAGAGAGAGGGGGGGGAGAGTAAGAGAGAGAGGGAGATCTGGAGAGATAGAAAGAGTGCAAGAGAGGGAAAGAGAAGGAGAATGAGAAAAAAGGAGGGAGTGAGAGAGAAAGAATGAAAGAGAAAGAAAAGGAGAGGGAAAGAGA
>NW_007445193.1:0-398 GCF_000475195.1 Diaphorina citri | reverse complement strand
CGTCCACAGGGGGGTTCGTCCGCACCCGTTTGATTCGCTCTGGGCCCTGGCTCCTGAAGGGTGCCCTGAACCAGCAGTTAATAATTTAGATAAGACTACCAAGTTTTTGACTACCAAGTCACGGTGTTATTTAGCCCGTGGCGAGAAGATGGAGAGAATAAGAGAGGCGAATGCACCAGGGTAAGGATAGATGTATCCTGTCACTATCACTAGTAGGTATTCTTTTGTTGCCGGCATTGCATTGTCTCGTTGAATATAGGTAATGCTTCTTACCATAAGATTTTCATTAAATTACTTTCCAGCGAGGAAAGGATGGAGGGCAGGGGCGTCCACAGGGGGGTTCGTCCGCACCCGTTTGATTCGCTCTGGGCCCTGGCTCCTGAAGGGTGCCCTGAACC
>NW_007445192.1:0-398 GCF_000475195.1 Diaphorina citri | reverse complement strand
ATAGTGTGTATAATGGCATCTGTTTGCTGTAATGGACCACTGGAATTGAATATGTGGTTTTTCAGTCTTCATCTTTATAGTGTGTATAATGGCATCTGTTTGCTGTAATGGACCACTGGAATTGAATATGTGGTCATGCTTTTTTAATAAAGCGCACAGAGACTCAGAATCACTCTTTTGAAATCCATGTTTGACATCGTCCAAATTGATGTCAAAATAAAGCGCACAGAGACTCAGAATCACTCTTTTGAAATCCATGTTTGACATCGTCCAAATTGACATCAAATGTCTGGGGTTTTTGTGGAGCAACACCCAGAGCATAAATAGTTTCTCGGCCTCTGTTTCCCATAACAAGACATTTTCGGTCAAAATCCATGATGCATTTCTCATTCAATAAG
>NW_007445191.1:0-398 GCF_000475195.1 Diaphorina citri | reverse complement strand
ACATCGCGCATCCCGTAACAGGATGCGGAGGGAATTTTCCACTGGGGAAAGGGAGGAGAGGGACATTTTGTCGACGACAAAAGACGGGGGTGTTAGAGAGGGATTTTTCACCGAAATCCAGCGGGCGGGATGGTTTGGAGGGAGAGAGCAGGGGAGGAAAGGGAAGAGTAGGAGAGGGAGGTGGAGAGAGGATGGAAGGAGTGGGAGGAGAGGGAAAGGAGGGATTTTTCATTTATTTCGTTGGAGGAGCATCCCATGCTGGGAGGGAAGATGTTTTAATATTCCCATATATTACACCATTTGGTGGCTAATATTATACCCCTTCACTTGACATACCAGGTATTAGTTGACAGAAATCTCCCCTCCTCTTCTTTCTCCTCCTCTCTTCTTTCTTCCCC
>NW_007445190.1:0-398 GCF_000475195.1 Diaphorina citri | reverse complement strand
TCAATTGATATGAAATCAAATCGATTTGTATACGAAAAAGTACATTAATTACTTGACAGTATCGTCCAAATGGATCTTGAATACTATCTTGATGGACCCAAATGTTACAGGGTAACGAAAAGCCTTCGAAAAATCACTAATGATCTCTAATTTGTAGATTATCATACACTTTAATATCCATAAAAACCACACATCATCATGTAAATCGGCAATACAGACGAATTTAATTTGCCTAAGTTTGTCAATGAAAACAAGGAATTGGATAGCAGAAATTTACAACCGAATTTGTGAGCCAAATAAAGGCTCTCACGTAGGACAGGAAGATAATAAAAAAAATAATAATAATAATAGACTCTTGAGTGGAAGGTAACCACTAGGCGAGGTTAACGCCGGAGGCG
>NW_007445189.1:0-398 GCF_000475195.1 Diaphorina citri | reverse complement strand
TCCAACCAAGCTCGCGAGTTTGAAAAGTCCCATACTTTTACTTTGCCAGCCGTCTTTGGTTTTCTGGTTGCCTCTATTTTCAATGAAAAATAGAAAGTAATATTGCTCATGCTGAAAATGTTCCCAATTTTTTGCCCTCAAGTGTAGAACACTTGTACTTGCGATGCTCTATTGAACAATTACTGCAGTCCCTCGTCCATTAGTGCAGTTGGTCATTTAAGTCATAACTAGGAAGACTGCAGTTCAAATCCCAGCAGAAACACACAAAACACAAAGTCAAACAAATGTCATATTTGTATGATTAGAGTTCAAACAAAGGTACATATTTTCCTACTTCATTTGTTATCAAACTGTAACATATATTTTAAAATTGTTATTAAAAATAAATAAAGTATCAT
>NW_007445188.1:0-398 GCF_000475195.1 Diaphorina citri | reverse complement strand
TGATAAAAACTAAAACTTTTTTATTATGTTTGATGCTTTTCAAGTAGGTAATTAAGTACCTGGTTTTAATAAGAAATTTACATGCTTTTGATTTACAAATTCACTCTACAAAAGAGACTCACACTAAATGGTGTAATGCAGATAAAACCAACAATAAGTAATTACATCAACCATGGAAAAGTTACCAATCTTAAAATTAATTTATAAATGAAAAACAATACCCAGTTCACATAAAACCAACAATAAGTAATTACATCAACCATGGAAAAGTTACCAATCTTAAAATTAATTTATAAATGAAAAACAATACCCAGTTCACGGAGTTTATCAAGAAGGGTTCAAATTTATTGCTCCATAGTATTAGGTACACACTGATAATGATAAACAATGCAATAAAC
>NW_007445187.1:8088-10463 GCF_000475195.1 Diaphorina citri | reverse complement strand
AGTAAAAACTGGTAATGGTGGCACGCTCTTGTGGAATTTTCATAAACTGTCAGTAGGAGTGATACAGATTAATCAGCTGATCTTTGTTTACATTTTGATTTGTGCGAATCTGCGCTATCAAATCGAAAAATATTTCCACTTTCTTGGCAAAAATGGTGTTTTTGATTTATTTTGCAATAATTTAGTTAAATTGACATTTATTCCTTTTCTTGGTCAATGGGAGAGAAAAATCCATTGATTTTCATGTAATGAGTGAAGATTGCATACTCACCATTGTAATACACAGGAATTATGATCCGGAGATAGTAGTAAGTTCTGCCGTCTGTCAACATGAATACTATGGGACTCAACCTTATCTTCCAGATGGGATGTCTGTGCTCTAAGGAGGCAGTCTATGTTAAATCGGACAAGTATTATATTGTGGAGAAAATAGGAGAAGGGTAAGTTAGACTTTGGTTTGTGTGCAAATTCCAAGCCGTTGAATAATAATATTCTGGAAGGATGAGCCATCTGGACAACCATACTTCCAGCCCCACTCAGACTGGATGAGGTTTATGTGAGTAGATGTGTAGGTTATCATTGAATGGAGGGTAATACCCTCATCACTAAAACCTTAACAATTACCTATATAGTGATGTTAAACCCATCACCTACCTACTTACTTACTTTACTTTCCGTGTCCTCTTCTTTCTCATCAAATCTTTCTTCCCCAGTAATTTGAGACATAAATTGCCCTCTCATTTGCCTACCTTATGAAGTACTAGTACAAACTTTACTTTCCTCCCATATTAACCAAATGAGAGAGTCATTTGCAGGATCAAGTTCATACAAATGACTTCTAATCTGTTTTTCTTTCTATTCTTTTCAGAGGATTCAGCACAGTCAGTCTCATAGAACATTCACAGACAAAGAAAAGATATGCTCTAAAGAAGATCATCTGTCACGGAAGAGAAGATCAGGCTCAGGCCATCCGAGAAGTAGAACACCACAAAACATTTGTCCATCCAAATATTTTGCCTTTACTAGACCATGCATTGACGGGTTGCGCAGACCCTGTTCTCAATTCTACTAGTCAAGTACTCATGGTGCTGCCATATTACCCAGTAAGTGTTTTTCCAAAAGAAAAAAAAAAAAAATAATAACATTGTTGAAGCTTCAGATATTCCCTAAAAATTGGCACAATGAAAACAACCCATATTATTAAGAAGGTGAAAATTGTCTTCAAGTTGGTGGTTAGTGTGAAACAGGTGAAAATTTATCATCCACACAGTTACAGATTATTATTATTATTTTCCATAAGAAATGTAGGTAAGTACTTAAGTACAGATAAAAATTTAATTTGAACTTTTCAGTAGGTACCAACTTACTCACTTTTTCTGTTACAGAAAGGACATCTAGCAAATGAGACCTAGGAAGCTGAAGGATCTGTAGGAAAACACTACTATGAGCAGTGTGCGACATTTTGCAATCGTTTCTCACACATTTGCGAGCGTCCAAACAAGTTCAATTTCATAGATAGCCAGAACCTATATGCCTTATGCTCACCGGCGACTCTGAGATCAGCAATGAATAAACCTCTACTAGCCAACCTGTAATAACACCGCACTATCTCAACTGCGCACTGAGAGATAAAAGGTAACTTAGTTACCTGCCGTTCAGTCGTGAATTCGCCACTATTTAATCTCAACTACGAACGTCTCCTAACAGATCTCCATTTAGAGGCGCGCTGCTTTCAGCCCTTTAACAACCCAGCCCTCGGCTGATACACTGTACAACAAACATGCTTGAACCTCAGTTCCCTCCCACTCGCGCGTTATCCTCAAAGAAACAAGTAAACTTTGCATATTTATATTTGGTACCATCTGGGCAATCGTTGCATCTGCTTAGCTTTTTCCCAGCTTAGACTAGATAAGGGACAAATGTGAGAGTATGGGGTAGGTTGTCACGCATAATGTTAGTGTGACACCCTCCTGCGTACACATAATAGATAATAATAATAATAATAATAATAATAATACGATAATAATAATAATAATAACTAATAATAATAATAAAATAATGAATTAATAATAATAATAATAGATAATAATAATAATAATAATAATACATGAGCATAATAATAATAACTAATAATTAATAATAATAATAATAATTAATAAATAATTAATAATAATAATAATAATAATAATAATAATGAAATAATGAATACATGACATAATAAATAAGTAATAGTAATAGATAATAATAATAACTAAATAATAATAATAATAAGAATAATATAATAACTAATAACTAATAATACCAGTAAATAACCAATCAACTGAGATACCCAATATAGGAAGTAAATTATATATATAACTACCAACATCACATAC
>NW_007445187.1:0-1057 GCF_000475195.1 Diaphorina citri | reverse complement strand
ATTAATCAGCTGATTTTTGTTTACATTTAGATTTGTGCGAATCTGCGCTATCAAATCGAAAAATGTTTCCACTTTCTTGGCAAAAATGGTGTTTTTGAGTTATTTTGCAATAATTTAGTTAAATTGACATTTATTCCTTTTCTTGGTCAATGGGAGAGAAAAATCCATTGATTTTCATGTAATGAGTGAAGACTGCAGACTCACCATTGTAATACACAGGAATTATGATCCGGAGATAGTAGTAAGTTCTGCTGTCTGTCAACATGAATACTATGGGACTCAACCTTATCTTCCAGATGGGATGTCTGTGCTCTAAGGAGGCAGTCTATGTTAAATCGGACAAGTATTATATTGTGGAGAAAATAGGAGAAGGGTAAGTTAGACTTTGGTTTGTGTGCAAATTCCAAGCCGTTGAATAATAATATTCTGGAAGGATGAGCCATCTGGACAACCATACTTCCAGCCCCACTCAGACTGGATGAGGTTTATGTGAGTAGATGTGTAGGTTATCATTGAATGGAGGGTAATACCCTCATCACTAAAACCTTAACAATTACCTATATAGTGATGTTAAACCCATCACCTACCTACTTACTTACTTTACTTTCCGTGTCCTCTTCTTTCTCATCAAATCTTTCTTCCCCAGTAATTTGAGACATAAATTGCCCTCTCATTTGCCTACCTTATGAAGTACTAGTACAAACTTTACTTTCCTCCCATATTAACCAAATGAGAGAGTCATTTGCAGGATCAAGTTCATACAAATGACTTCTAATCTGTTTTTCTTTCTATTCTTTTCAGAGGATTCAGCACAGTCAGTCTCATAGAACATTCACGGACAAAGAAAAGATATGCTCTAAAGAAGATCATCTGTCATGGAAGAGAAGATCAGGCTCAGGCTATCCGAGAAGTAGAACACCACAAAACATTTGTCCATCCAAATATTTTGCCTTTACTAGACCATGCATTGACAGGTTGTGCAGACCCTGTTCTCAATTCTACTAGTCAAGTACTCATGGTGCTGCCATATTACCCAGTAAGTGTTTTTCCAAAAGAA
>NW_007445186.1:0-398 GCF_000475195.1 Diaphorina citri | reverse complement strand
TGATACAATGGTTAATGTTTCCTTTGAGTAAACTTGACATCTCCACTAATTTTACTGAGAACTTTAATTTCTCAAGTAAAGACAATTCTAATATGGCACATCCACTGATTTGATCAATCACACCAAATTGATTCAGTGGTTAATGTTTCCTTTGAGTAAAATTGACATCTCCACTAATTGGTAAATTTCCTTTCTCAAGCAGAGATAATGTGAATTTTGGAAGGAAATGTGGCACATCCACTGATTTCAAAATTTCGTGAATGCGAGATTTGGTAGAAATGTCATCTCCACCAAATTGATATTATACCAAACACGCTTTATGTAGAATGTGGACACATTTGTAGGATTTATTGTAGTTCACTAATTTTATACATTTTGTGCTTTGAAGCTTACAGGTA
>NW_007445185.1:0-398 GCF_000475195.1 Diaphorina citri | reverse complement strand
CATGGGCGGGAATCGAACCCGCAACCTACGCGCTGTGTTCTTAGCTAACTAGGCTGGCAGTACAAGATTTGATCCAACCTAATGGAGATCAAGCTGATCAAGGAAGGAAGAAAGAAATCTAGGTATTCAGATAGAAACTTATTTTCTATCTGAATACCCAGTACCTATACCTACCTAGCTATTGAATTGAAAAGATATGTACATATGTAATTACACACGTAAATAGTAATAGCCTTTATTTGTACAGTCTTCTCATTTTCTCCGCTGTCCTCAAGAGGTTGATGAGTAAGAAAGAGGATTGATAGAGGGAACTGTAACTGCTAGGGTCTTATCGTCCCAAAATAAAATAGAGAAGGAAGACAGGATAGGAGAAAACCAGCCGTTCTGAGAACAAATCT
>NW_007445184.1:0-398 GCF_000475195.1 Diaphorina citri | reverse complement strand
ACTCATCTTGGAATTCACTGAATTTTTTGGGGATTTGCTGGAATTTCATCACTAGGTAAGTAACATTCCCTTTTCTAGTTTTTTTTTCCCTAAGTTTATACCTACTATCTAGATTGGCTTAATTTGCTTTTTAGAAGTTTTAGGCAACATTTTGCAGTAGTAATGGTTCAGAAACAACAAAGACTAAAATGATTGATTTTTGACCAAACAATAGTGAGGTCTATGTTGTGTTAACTCAACCATTTTGCATTTGGTTTAGATGTTTGGGTAATTATGCAGAAGTCACGTATGTGGAAAAGAAAAGCTCCTTTTTGTAGGTGGTCGATTTTGGACTTTGAAAAATTTTCAAAAAAAAAAAAAAAACAAAGTTCAATTTTTGGACACCTTTTAATGATCCC
>NW_007445183.1:0-398 GCF_000475195.1 Diaphorina citri | reverse complement strand
GGTTTCGAAATTCTACCGCTACCACACTCTAGCGCTAGTAGTTCTCAAAGCGCGCGAATTTTTGAAAACGTTTGTTTTGTTTTTCATTAGGTTATGTACTGGTGCTTTCAGATCCTCCCCACTTGATAGCCTTTTCTGTGAAAGTTCCATCCCTAACTTACAATTCCGCTCTAACATTCTTATGACAAATTATATCTCCAAATTAGCTGCCACCCCGAATCATATGCTTCATCACTCCTTAATTCAATCTTTTAACAACCCCTCCCCTGACTTCCTCAACAAACCAAAACCTCTCTTTGTTAGATTCAAAGACAGTAATCTGATTTCCTTTGATGTCCAAAATGTCATCAAACTTGTTTCTCATAAAGAACAATGGCTTGTACAACCTATTTCATTTG
>NW_007445182.1:0-398 GCF_000475195.1 Diaphorina citri | reverse complement strand
TATTTTTGATAAACTCTCTCTTTTAAAATGCAGAGGTAGCTCCAAGTTCAGAGGTTGGATTCCAGAACAGGTAAGGTGTATATCGCCTTACCTGACTTTGTTTCACTGTCGAAGGAAGCAGACACTGTCGAAGGAGATTCTCTACCGTTGCACATGTGACATGTTTGGCAACAATGCCTATTTTCTCGCTGTCACATTGATCTGGACACACTATAGACTAACTTTAAAACTCTGATGAACTACCTAGGTCTTGTGTTCAATGGTCGGTTTCAATTTTTTTTCTGCCCTATGCTGCTTCTTGTAAGCTTTGGCAGAAAAAAATGATAATACATAATAAATAAATGAATAAATAAATAAATAAAAAATTGTTGCGCCGCCATTACTAAAATCTTTCTCTT
>NW_007445181.1:0-398 GCF_000475195.1 Diaphorina citri | reverse complement strand
TGGGTAGGGCTACATAGAGCCTATTTCACTTTACTGCGAGACGGCCATGTAGCTTGGTCAAGATCAAATTGTGAAAAAATAAAATTAAAATAAATTATCTTTTAAATAATATTTCTTATTTTCTTCTTCGTGATTTTTCTTAATTCCCATTATTAATATGGATTCAACCCTTTTAGAGGTAAGTAATTCTATTATTTTAGGTGAAATTATTTGATAACTAATAAATTTGTTGTTTTCTTTATTTTAATTGTATGCTAATTCTTTGTGGGGTTAAAGAACCTATATCAAAGTTTTCTTTGTTTTACCTAGGCCCACTATGTTTCCTTTCAAATTGCTTTTGTTCTTAGTTCTAATTTGGTTCTGGTTTTCACAGGGTCCTAGTATGGGAGATAAGTCAA
>NW_007445180.1:0-398 GCF_000475195.1 Diaphorina citri | reverse complement strand
ACGGATGTACCTAACCGAATTTAAATTTAACTTGAGTGGTACTTTTGTCACCTAAAATAAATGGAAAGTGTCGTAGTTTTGGCACACCCACTAAAAATATGATATCTCTCTCTCTCACACACACACACACACACACACTCACTCACTCATCCACTCTCTCTCTTTCTCTCTCCCTATCTCTCTCTCTATCTCTCCCTTTCTCTCTCTCTCCCTCCCTCTCTCTTTCTCTCTCTGTCCCTCCCTCTCTCTCTTTATCTCTCTCTCGCTCTTCCTACATTCCTACATAGGTAAGACAAAAAATAAAATAGGTAATAATAATAAACCCAAAATCCAATGTTGCCAGACTTCACCTGTGGGACCTCTGCCGGAGTGACATGTATCCTCTCTACTCAATCTCC
>NW_007445179.1:0-398 GCF_000475195.1 Diaphorina citri | reverse complement strand
AATTATACCTACTCTTCGAAGATATGTTGATAAACAACTTCCTTTCTACTCAAATAATTACCTACTCTTCGAAGATATACTGCTTCGGCAGTACATATACTAAAATTGGAACGATACAGAGAAGATTAGCATGGCCCCTGCGCAAGGATGACACGCAAAATCGTGAAGCGTTCCACATTTTTAAAAACAAGATGGGGTCATCAGACAAATCAAAAACATAGATAATGAAATTTCTAAATGTGTCATTACACTAAACGTCCCAAATGGTGATGTAGTGAGCAGTAGGAAGATAAGAGAAAACCTTCGCCTTCAAGAATACTACACATGGTGTCAGCTAAAGGCCAAAGGTATTGGTGTATGCTTGTTTGGGGAGTATAAAAACCATAACAAATGGTTGA
>NW_007445178.1:0-398 GCF_000475195.1 Diaphorina citri | reverse complement strand
TTTGTTGTTGAGATTTATTTTCCCCATTAGGTCATTCTCCCACATGCATCCCAATACTTTTTTTAGTTTCTACAATGTTATTGCTGGCTGGACGAGTGGACGACCTCAGAATACACCTTGCTTATCCTGCTCGATTGAGACTATAACGTCCCTTTACCTCAGCAGTCTAAACAAGGTCTCGTGTATTTTATGGGTTTAACAACATAATACATAGTGGTTACAACAAAAGACCTTAGTGCTGGTCTTGCAGGGTAGGAATTTAGGTGACTAGAGTTCATTAGAGGATTGAGTGAGCAAATGTATGTAGTTATTTTCTAATCAGCTGTTGGAATCTACAAGATCACATAACACATCTTGAACTTTACTCGTCACATCATCAATTGATAGCATCTTCAACA
>NW_007445177.1:0-398 GCF_000475195.1 Diaphorina citri | reverse complement strand
TTGTGAACGTCTGTGAGGTCCAGAGGGGTTTCAATGTTGGTACTGTCTAGGATGGTTGTTGGTTTGGTTCCAGTGGCATTTGGTGGGTTTGATTCTACGATGTTTGATTGTTTGGTGCCAGTGCCATTTAGAGGTGTTGCTTCAATAGAACTTGTTATTTTGAGGACACTATTAGACCCTTCTTGTTCGTCCAAAAGCATTTCTGGTGATGATTTGTGTTCATTTGCAGACTCTCTGTCCAGGCCAGTTTCTGAGACTTTGTCTTTAGCGTCTAGACTTAGTTGATCAATTTCTTTGCTATCCGCAGTGCCAGTGGTTCTATCTTCTGTTTCTTTAATGCCAGCTGCGGTTTCTTTGGGAGAAAGCTCCAATGGTTTCAACTCCGGACTGTCTTCTTC
>NW_007445176.1:0-398 GCF_000475195.1 Diaphorina citri | reverse complement strand
CACATATATCTTTAAGACCTTTGTATTATTGGGGGCGACCCCGTGTATTAATAAAATAAATAAATAAAGCATTCTCGAAGGCCCGATATGGTTAATATAGTCATTCTCAAAATTTCCAATATAATTAATTTGATCGTTTTTGCTTAATTTCACTCAAATCAGGAGTTCAAACTTTGGCCGATAAAAAGCTTTGACCGAGTATTAATTGTTTGGAGGTCTTCAAATTTACAGTTAGAGAGCCTCAAAGATACCCTCAAAATCATTATGCCCATGCATAGGACCAAAAAACACATTGAAATTTTCTTGCCCCCCCCCCTAAATCTTGGTAAATCTCCTCCCTTCGTGGCTCTTTAATAAACGGCCCTCGGAAAAAAAAAAAAATTGGCATAGCTTCCTAA
>NW_007445175.1:0-398 GCF_000475195.1 Diaphorina citri | reverse complement strand
ACTTACTAGGTAGGGCTAGTCTGTCTCTAAACCTGGTCCATGGTAAACACAAGATGAACATATACACCTGAAATCACAGCAAGCAGTACATTAATATCGACCTGCCTCGGTATAGTGTAAACAGGAGGGTGTGGGTTCGATCCCAACCGAGGTACGGAATTTCATATCAAATAAATGTCTTTCTTTGTGTTATTATTTCACAACTTTGGTGCTCACTGCAGCATTGTAGGATTTTTCCAAATACATATATCGCAATAATCCAGCTCCCAATTACCTACCATGCTGGCACCGGTCGCTATGCGCATTTATATTACATAGAGGCTACTCATTTTCCTCACGAGGCTGAGTGGGCCCCGTAACGGCCAGTCACGGAATCAATCATTTGCATGATACAAATT
>NW_007445174.1:0-398 GCF_000475195.1 Diaphorina citri | reverse complement strand
GAGACTTACTTCAATTTTATCACCGAACTCAACCCGAAACAATTAAAAATCTTAACTGTACTCGCACAAGTTAATTTCCAAATATGAGGTGCATTGTACTCTGAGTGTTGTGTGTTGTAATCCTGAAATTACAATTCGTTCGGAACCTCCATACCCATAGCCAAAGTCCGTATAATTGTATAAAGTCTATAAAGCGAACCTAGCATACTTCCGAAAACGTCCCAAAACGTAATGACTACAGTTCCTATTAGACTGTGTCGACAAATAGTCAACGGCCGTCGATCAACTGAAACCGTACACTGCCTCGACAACATAGATTCATTCAGGCCGTGGTTATGAACAGGGCCATCGTAGGACATCGTCGGACTTTTTGCGTGTAAAGTTGGCGGGAAATTCGA
>NW_007445173.1:0-398 GCF_000475195.1 Diaphorina citri | reverse complement strand
TATATAGTTATAGACTAGGTAGGTAGGTACATCCCGTCATTCGTCATAAAATTATCACATCCTATTCAGATAATAAGAGGATATGTCTACAAAATTAGGTATTTACCTAGATATGTACCTTACCTCTCTATTGAGTAAATGTACCTATCTTTGGTATCTGAGCTATCGATGAATCTGAATTGTATATGCAGATATGTTGGAGGAACCAAAGTATGTACATAGTACACACCTACCTATCTGTTTGACATTCTTCTCATTCCTACAATGGTGGATGACAATGTTACCTAATGTAATGACAGCTATTTATCATTATCACTGTACAGGACCTTCCCTACCAGGAAATAGTTTCTAACGTATTGAAAAAAGTAGGTACCACCTACTCGTCATATTTCTCCACC
>NW_007445172.1:0-398 GCF_000475195.1 Diaphorina citri | reverse complement strand
AAAACTCAATGAAAATGGGAAAACGCAATGAAATTAAAATGAAAATTATAAAATGATTCTGTTACAAATTATTACAAGACCTTGTCAGAACTGTGAAGATAAATTGTACAGCACAAGAACCATTCATAAGAATTACCTTTTGGGTGGTTCTTTTCTACTTAATTCTGTAGAATTATCGAATTTCACTGTGAAGTTTGACGTAGCTTTTTCCGAGAATTATCGAATTTCCCTGTGAAGTTCGACGTAGCTTTTTCCGAGAATTATCGAATTTCACTGTGAAGTTTGACGTAGCTTTTTCCGAGAATTATCGAATTTCACTGTGAAGTTTGACGTAGCTTTTTCCGAATTCAAGCCAAAATAGCGGATCTTTGTCCCTGAATAACGGGCGAACTGTACAT
>NW_007445171.1:0-398 GCF_000475195.1 Diaphorina citri | reverse complement strand
CCAGTTCCGCATGGATTACTGAAGTTGAGCACGGTTGCGCGTGGTTAGTACCCGGATGGGTGACCATCTGGCCAATAGAGCGTGCTGCTAGGTTTTTTTAAAAAAAAAATATTGGAGTCATAGAAAGTAGTTAACCAGTTTTTCCATTGCCTATAGAGGATTTTTTTACTATAAAAAGAGTATACAAGACTTCTACCCTCAAAAACCACGAGTAAACTACCATTTGGAAGAATTTAGAAATCTAGTGATTTTCAAGTCAAATCTAGTGATTTTTTTTCCTCGAATCTAGTGATTTTTTAAAATTTGGAGTGGAGACCCTGTTTATTGCATAAATTTTTTACATACCTATGTACGAACTGCATAATACTGATTAAAAATTGTGTTATCTTCTAAAATTT
>NW_007445170.1:0-398 GCF_000475195.1 Diaphorina citri | reverse complement strand
CGGTCTGAGTGTGAGTGGCGGACATAAGGTTTTTAGTGACGGGAGTTTTCTCCATTCAGCGACAGTCTACTCGCCTACTCACATTAACCACAATCAGCCGTAGTTGGTCCAGGGAAAGCCAGCAGCACTCGATTGCCTGATAACAGGTGGTCAACCATCCGGATACCAACCAAAGCTGTTAAGCTCCACAGGGAAGTAGGTATTACCTATCACTCTGATTGATAGGAAATGATCTTTTGTTTTCACTACTAATCTCTCTAATGCCTTTGATAACTCACCCCTTTGATCTCAAGTGAAACAAACATGGTCATACATTAATAAAAATTGATTTTCTTTCTTTCTTTTCTCAATATCTTTAACGTCATTGTATAACAGCTAAGACACTCCGAGAGACCTAC
>NW_007445169.1:0-398 GCF_000475195.1 Diaphorina citri | reverse complement strand
TTGGGCTGTCCATGTTGATTTTAAGAAGGTACCTAATTCTCCAACTGATTGATTGAAAACACATTTAATGAAATCTTGTCACTATAATCACAGACAACTTGAGATAAGGCCTTTATTTTTTGACGTGAGAAACACTTGACAAAACTTGTTGAGCTCTTGTTAAACAGCAGATCACTGTTGAAACTAAATTCTACATATCCCAGTATTCCCAGTGAACGTAAGACCTAGGTTACTGATTTTGAGACGTAATAGGTACATGAGATCAATCTGGAACCATTTATGCTAATCGCTATCCTAGGAACCCGACAGGTCTGTCTGTGTGTACTTACTTCAGTGTTTCCAGGGAATGCGGATTCTTGGGCTTCCACATCCCACCACCGAACCAACTGCGACTTCTA
>NW_007445168.1:0-398 GCF_000475195.1 Diaphorina citri | reverse complement strand
ATGAACATGACGATGGGTACACCCTGTATTGGAAAACACATACTAGGTAAATGGTGATGAGACACACACTATTTTTTTTATATTTACAAAATAGAGTTGTATTACAAAATATGATACACTCGGCCACAAAATAAAACGGTCAACCAAGAAAAAAATGGAACATTTGTATTGATGCATAACGGGCCTGACTTTCTGAACGTGTAAAAGTGACAGCGGCCAGTAGTTACTGTTAAAAAGGCCGTTAGCATAATTTGTCAAAAACGGCACATATTTTATAACATCAGTTGAGAGCGATGTCAGTTGATTTGGACTAAACCGTCTGATAAATGAGCAATAAGACAAACACATTGTCTGGAAGTAAATGATTTTTTTTTTTTTTTTTTTTTTTCAAAATTTTT
>NW_007445167.1:0-398 GCF_000475195.1 Diaphorina citri | reverse complement strand
TATTAGGATCCCTATTGTCAATATTGTTTTTAGGGCAAACTTTCTTGTAGGCACTATTTGTTGGCAATTCACCTTCCAGTCGAATGACCTGTCAAATGAAGTTGAACTTTGCGTTTTGAAATCAGTATACCTGCTTTGTGCATATATGTTGTTTTGTAGCCTGATAATTCTATTGTACTGTGTGACGTTAAGGGGAAATTGACATTTAATCTAGATGGATTCAGGCTGTTTGTATCTTTTGAGTGGTAGTAGCAAGTGGAATAGATCAATAGACAGTGTCGGTATATGTTCCTATAGTACACTTTAGCCAGCGGTGATAGCACGTTGAATACACCAGTGCCCACTGGATGAACCAGTGCCCACTGGATCACTAATGTTAAGCAACGTGGAGCGTGGTT
>NW_007445166.1:0-398 GCF_000475195.1 Diaphorina citri | reverse complement strand
TTGAGGAGTTGCTTATTACAAAATGTCATTTCTAAGGGTCCAAAACCCTTCAGGTATTATTGAAACAATAAAAGTGTCGGGGTAGCAGAAAAAACACTTCTACTAGGTCAGGATTGTAGAACGAACACTTCTTGTAAAATCAGTGCCTTGTGATTCCATAGTTAATAGTGCACAAGTTCACATAGGGTAAGTGTACCATTTATTCGCCCACTTAAAAAACGTACCATTTATTGGCCCACCTGCCCACATGTATTTTTCTACTTTTTGTTTTTATGACTACAATTTTTGAATAGCACTGGTTCGATAGCATTCTTTAAGCTCTTTCTTTTGATGAAATTGGATCTTGAAAAAGTTCGTCCAGTTCAGACTTATGTGGTGTATGGTACAGGTGGGCGAAT
>NW_007445165.1:0-398 GCF_000475195.1 Diaphorina citri | reverse complement strand
GGAATCGAACCCGCGGCCTAGCGCTTACAAGGCAGACGCACTACCAACTAAGCTAACTAGGCTGACTTGCCCTATACTTAATAGCCGGGTCAACCTCGGATTGAACTCAATCCTGAGACAACCCACGGTGGTAAAACTCGACCTTAGAATGAGGGTCCCTACGTGGCCAGAGTCGTTTCGAGTCGATTGGGGGCCAGAAGTTAAAGAGCCAATTTCCTTTAGGTGCTCCACATTATACATGTTTACAAAATTTACTTAAACTCACACAATTGCACGCCCGATCGCCCGATACAGTGTTGCCGCTACAAGTCTATCGTCGTATCTTCGAAACTACTGTAAATACGGAATTTCCTCATTTTTTTCCAATATTTTTTTTTTTTTTTTTTTTTTTTTTTTTT
>NW_007445164.1:0-398 GCF_000475195.1 Diaphorina citri | reverse complement strand
ACTTAAATTGATAGATAATTCATTTTGTAAACCAACCCCCGTCATTGTCATGGGCAACTTTGCTCCATCTCTTATGAATATGAAATTAAATTGTTTATTTTCTTAATTTCAGACAGACCTAGGTTTGACACTCATGTTGTTTTTAACTAGTATTTCTAACCTGTCCTACCACTATATCAAGAGTTCTCACACAACACACATTTATCTCATTACCATGATTGTATTTCTATGAGTCATCTTCATCATTCAGACATTCATCAAGACATCAAGTTTCCTCTTCCTGCTCAAAGTGTGCATATTATCTCCGCCGATCATTCTGATACTTGTCCTCGTAATACCCCGATCTTCTCGGGGTATTATCCGGGTTTCTATCGCGATCGGGGTTATTTCTGTTTTTC
>NW_007445163.1:0-398 GCF_000475195.1 Diaphorina citri | reverse complement strand
GGAAAAAAAAACTATTGTGTTATTTGTTACCCATATTTATTTCCAGGCTTCTTTGTCGACTCACACCTCCTCTCTGTCTGAATTTCCTCGGTATGATTCACATGGACTCGCACATCATTCAGAATCACGCTCTAGAGACATACTATACTCAAGTAATGGGACATATGGATGTTATATCGTTCATATCAGATGGATTCAACATCTATTTCCCCATGCTTATGTTACTGCTGTGTTTAGCCACCTACCTCAGGTAATAATAATAATAGTGCTTATTAATACTGCTCGCATAGAACTGAAAAGTCCCTTTACTCTAGCAGTAAGCTACTACTATTATTGTGGTCAAATTCTCAAATTATATCGAGGATAAAATTCCATACCTCGGCTGGGATTGAACCCAC
>NW_007445162.1:0-398 GCF_000475195.1 Diaphorina citri | reverse complement strand
TGGGGGTCTTCGTTTACACTTTTTCGATATCTATCATAGTTTTCTCTAAACAATTCGGACAGACATACATAAATACATACATGACCCGTCCATATTTCCCTTTTATATATATAGATTACACACATGGCCGTGATGCTTAGCGTATAATCAAATAAATAAAAAATATATAGATTATTTTAATTGGGTATAGTAGGTGCCTATTATTACTCGCAGATTTAGGTAATAGGTAGGCTACCTAAAAGATTTAAAGAACAAAGCATAGGTATAAGCCGAAAGATTCTTTCTCTATGGGTACCTATATAATATGTAGGTACCTATTAAATTCTTTGAAATCAATGACAATATATGTTTTTAAAATCGAAAGTTCCATCTATTGGACGAAACACCCATTAAAATGA
>NW_007445161.1:0-398 GCF_000475195.1 Diaphorina citri | reverse complement strand
AGATTCTGCGAAAAATGGACAGTAAGCTCCGTTCATCGTTGTGTGAATCTGACTGGGTGACAGATTGGGTAGGTATTTGAGTATGTTGGAACGGAATCTTTAGGGAGCAACTTGAGGTTTTTTTCTTTTTTTGGCGAGTAGAATTTCAGCCTTTAGTTTCTGGATTACGTAGGTACCTACACCTACCTCTCATCTTTTGAGTTTCGACAACTTATTCATCCCATCTCTTGGCAGGTAGGTATAAGTTCAGCGTATTTTACTATGGGTATGTCCTATACGACAAAAAATAAACCTGACGCAAGACGTTTACTATAAGAGGTAGGTAGGTAGAACACGAAAATTTTCGAACGTAAAAAAAAGGGAGCAAAATTTTTTCTCTTCGCGTAAACGCCCTACCC
>NW_007445160.1:0-398 GCF_000475195.1 Diaphorina citri | reverse complement strand
TATCGCCTAAATAACGGGTTCGAGTCTAGTCTCAATTGGGAAAAGAAAAAAGTAAAAAAGTGAGGTTTGATTATCGTAGAAAAACCTCTTCTGATTTTGTAGATACCATTCACTTTAGGATCTAAATCCAAGGAAAGCCTGACAGGTACCTATACACCTGATCAGATCCGCCTGTCAGGTCTACCTGATAGTGAGTGGCCTAAGGTTTACTTCCAGATTCCATTCCCCAGATCTCTGATGTGAGCTCTCTCCACCCCCACTGAAAGTCGAGCTACTCAGCAGTTCAAAATTCAAATCGATATATAAATTTTCACCTTCTCATCAGCCTCCCCTTCGTAAGGCAATTTCATCCAACAAAAAGGAATTGGAAATTTAGGCGCTCTGAAAATTTCCCCCCC
>NW_007445159.1:0-398 GCF_000475195.1 Diaphorina citri | reverse complement strand
TAAATTTTACGTATGACATAGTTGCTTAAAGGTAGACATACATAAGTAAATTTTACGTATGACATAGTAAACATAGTTTCTTAAAGGTAGACATGAGTAAATTTTACTCACTAGGTTTCGGAAAAACTCGAATAAATTAAAAACACTCACCTGTAGAGGGTTGCTCACTTAAAATACACGTGACAAACTAATCCGTCCAAGCATATCTCGAGGGTCGACCCTTTCATTTCAGCCGATTCCGAATTATCACGAAAATAACCGAGGTGTGAGTAAAATTTACTCACGTCTACCCTTCTATATAGTATAGGGCAGGGCTGTCCAACCCGCGGCCCGCGAGTTCATTTCTGCGGCCCGCGAAAGCCCGCAAAGGCCCGTGTAGAAGGCCCCACCTGTGAGTT
>NW_007445158.1:9907-10305 GCF_000475195.1 Diaphorina citri | reverse complement strand
TTGACAAGTTTTTGATCAAATTTGATGAAATGTTGAGGAAGTTAGCCGATGCTGATGTGAAGATGGAGGAAAGTGAGAGAATTTGTTGTTTGTTGTTGGCTTTACCAGATTCTTTCAACTATGTGGTAGCTGCCATTGAAACCATGGTGAGCAAGGAAGAACTCACTTTAGATTTTGTAAAAAATAGGTTACTAGATGAAGACTTGAAAAGGAGTTCAAAATGTGGTACCAGTGCTTCTTATACAAAGTCGTAAAGCTCAAAATATTTTTCTTTCGATCAAAGCGAATACGAAAGTTCAACGGATAAAACTAAAAACATTTTTTTTTTATAAATAAAATAAAAACAAGCTGGGTCCGTCCCTCCGGGAATTTTTCAGCCTATAGTTTATTCGATCGTG
>NW_007445158.1:0-1363 GCF_000475195.1 Diaphorina citri | reverse complement strand
AAAATGGCTTATCCTGTGTTTTTCTGGAATAATATAATATGGAAATTGTGTTTCAAATAGAAAGTATTGTCTTCATTTATTTACAATAGTTAAAAGGTTATGGGCCCAGTACCCAGTTATGTTTTGACCGGAATGTAATATCTGTGGAATTTGCAGATCAGAAGGAACATAAATCCCTGTGGAATTTTGCAGGTGGAATTTACTGGATTTTGTGGAATTTACTGGAATTTGTGGAATTTACTGGATTTTGTGGAATTTACTGGAATTTGTGGAATTTACTGGATTTTGTGGAATTTACTGGAATTTGTGGAATTTACTGGATTTTGTGGAATTTACTGGAATTTGTGGAATTTACTGGATTTTGTGGAATTTACTGGAATTTGTGGAATTTACTGGATTTTGTGGAATTTACTGGAATTTGTGGAATTTACTGGATTTTGTGGAATTTACTGGAATTTGTGGAATTTACTGGATTTTGTGGAATTTACTGGATTTTGTAAGTAATGTCAAATATGGAGTCATATAGAAACGGAATCAAGCCATTTGATGGAGAGGGTTTCTCAAACTGGAAATTTAGAATCGAGGCAGTTCTTGATGAGAACGAATGCTCACTTGACAGTTTTGATGATGTTGACTATTCACTGAAAGCTACTATCAAAAGGAATGCAAAGGCTAAGAATATACTGATTCAAGGACTTGACAACTCTCAGTTGGAACATATCAAAGATTGTAATACCGCTGTGGAAATTATGCAAAAATTATGTGAGAAATATGTAAAGAAAAGCATCTCGGAGAAAGTTTATTTGAAGAAATGTCTGAATAGCCTCAAATACAATGAGAAGGAAAGTCTTGATAAGTTTTTGATCAAATTTGATGAAATGTTGAGGAAGTTAGCTGATGCTGATGTGAAGATGGAAGAAAGTGAGAAAATTTGTTGTTTGTTGTTGGCTTTACCAGATTCTTTCAACTATGTGGTAGCTGCCATTGAAACCATGGTGAGCAAGGAAGAACTCACTTTGGATTTTGTAAAAAATAGGTTACTAGATGAAAACTTGAAAAGGAGTTCAAAATGTGGTACCAGTGCTTCTCGTGTAGAAGAAACAAGTTCACATTCATTTGCTGCATTTCGATTCAACTGCCATTTTTGTGGTAAACCTGGTCACAAGAGGTCACAGTGTTATGAGAGAATGAAGAAAGAGAAAAATCAAATGGACATCACATGCTACAAATGTGGAAAACTAGGTCACAAGAGCAATCAATGTAAGTCAAGATTTGTTCCTAGAAATCAAGGAGGAAAATTTCATGAAAATTCAGGTTCCAGAAGTAATCATGGGAATTCAAAAGGATATCCAAAACAATTTAG
>NW_007445157.1:0-398 GCF_000475195.1 Diaphorina citri | reverse complement strand
TAGGAGAAAAGTGGGGGAAAAAAGAAGAGAAAAAGGGCGGGAAATTAAAAAAAAGAGCAATACAAGAGAAAGATCAAAAAGGAATTTATGGAGGATGAGAGAAAGAATAATAGAAGAGGGAGGGAGGGAGAGAGAGAGTTCAAAAGAAGGAAGGTAAGAAATGAGAGGGGGAGAGATAAATTGAAGAAGAAGGATGGAAAGATCAAAAGGAGGAAGGGAGGGAATGAGAGAGAGGGAGGAAGGGAGAGAGAGAGAGACTGGCATGCAGATAAGCAGATACAGCCGAGGAAGGAAAGGAAGAAGATCAGAGAAAAGAAGAAGGAGAGAAAGAAGAGATAACTAGGTATATTTTTAAGAGAAACTTTTTTTCTCGAATAAATTATGCATTTATTTATTCA
>NW_007445156.1:0-398 GCF_000475195.1 Diaphorina citri | reverse complement strand
GAGCTTGCACCGAACCCCCGAACATCTGTATAGTAACCGAGTACTGTGCCCGCGGCAGTCTCAAGGTAAGATAAAATACCTTATGTTAATTTTGTGTGATGTTCCTTCGTTAAGTTCCATGAAATCTCGCGAACAGTTTGATGTCCGTACAATTTTGAATGAATTAGGCAAAAAAATTGCAAAAATATTTACAACGCCATACATAGCTCATATTTCAAACCGTTATGTCACGAAAACACTCTGATAGGTTGTCCAATTTTCCAATTTTAAATTAATTTGTCAAAAAAGCTCAACACTAACCTGTGGTAGATAGCTAGGTGTAAAGGAAATTTGTTTGTTTAATTTTTTGAGCTCGATCGGACATTCGGAGGGGCGTTTATTTATTTATTTATTATTAT
>NW_007445155.1:0-398 GCF_000475195.1 Diaphorina citri | reverse complement strand
ATCATTACTGAACTCACGGATGAAGATGTGGAAAGAATCAACAATGAGGGTGAGTACCTAAAGATACCTACCTACCTTGTACAGTCGAACCTCTCTAAGTGGGAATCCAAGGGACCGACAATATTTTTCCCAATTATCCAGTGGGTCCCTCTTAGACAGGTTCGACTGTAGTGTTTAACTGATATTTGTCGATGGTAGGACTCGAACCCTGGACTTTCTGCTTACCAAGCAAGTCCTTTACCAATGTAAAGGCCTGATTTTTTTTTTCAGTATCTTCAATAAAGTAGGAACCAATATCAGAATGCTTAATGCTTTTAGAGCGGTGTTTACCAAATCAGATTGAGATTAATCTAGGATTAAGCTATAATAAATAATGAATTGTAATATATAATCTCTCA
>NW_007445154.1:0-398 GCF_000475195.1 Diaphorina citri | reverse complement strand
GTAAGTCAGAGAGTGCTAAAAGTAGCACCATTCGATTCCGCGTGAAAAATCACATGGGATCAACTATTCACTTGCTTTATTTGGTAACGGTTCACAAATAAAAGGAACAATACTTTCTCATTACCTTGTATAGGTTCCCTATACGTAAGGGTAATAGAAAGTAAAAATTTGTCGACACAGGGAAGTATCGAACCCGCAACTTCTCAATCGTAAGTCAGACAGTACTAAAAGTAGCACCATTCGATTCGGCGTGAAAAATCACATTGATTAGAATATTCACATCCGAATGACCAAATGTTTTCGATGTCTCTTACCGTTTTTTTTTTTTTTTTTTTTTTTTTTTTTTACTTTGGTTAATATCTGGATGGGTGATTATCCGATTTTTACCAAATTGTTAC
>NW_007445153.1:0-398 GCF_000475195.1 Diaphorina citri | reverse complement strand
TTTTTTTTTTTTTTTTTTTTTTTTTTTTTTTCGAATGTCCTGTAGGCTATGACATTTCCTACAACTACATTGTAATTAAAATGGAGTGTTTTCACTACACACGACACGATTCTTTTACCGAACGACAAGTGAGGACGTCTCGCAAGTCCAAGTTTTAACTCGACTTTTTTTAGCTAAATCCCCTTTGAGCTTTCATTTCCTTTCAGTTTGTCTGTCTGCCTTGTTGTATGTTTATTTATTTCACCATAACATTCAAATGGTTTTTAGATTTCGATTTCGGTCAATTGTAGTGTAGACGCACCTTTATCAATTTAAATGGCAGTCGATTGTGTCATTTCATACCGTAACGAAAGTCAATCACACGTCCTAATCCATCATTTGTTTCCCCCCAGGCTACC
>NW_007445152.1:0-398 GCF_000475195.1 Diaphorina citri | reverse complement strand
TACAAATCACAAAAAATTACCTTGGCCGATGTGCTTGAAGAACGAAGAGCGGGCGTGTTCGCCCGGGAAATTGTAGAGGAGGTGGTTGCCGCTCAGACTCCATACCTGCGGTACAAACAGGATTATGTGAGAGAATCAAAGCAGTGGGGGATGTGATAATGTATTTACCATACTGCTCTAAATATAGAATTGACAAAATGACAAAGCATAAAATTGGTCTTTTGACTGTCCTTGATCTTTGAACGGAAATTTCTTGCAAACTTTGAGCGACCTGAGGTGAAAGGTAAAGTCCAGAGAAACGCTAACTCTTTATATGAGCTTTTTTTCTAATTCAGCCCTGAATAGCGGAACTTTGTCCCTGAATAACAGCCAAGTTATACGCCCCTAAAGTTTATCGC
>NW_007445151.1:0-398 GCF_000475195.1 Diaphorina citri | reverse complement strand
TGAGAATCTTGTGTGGTCAAATCAAAGTGTGCCCAACTTTCACTTTACACTGGCGAGTCATTCGTTTACATTGTGTACACCAGACTTCCAATGATATATCAGAGGCGTTCCACCAATCACGTCGCAGAATAATTATGTGTAGGTACGCTCTCTGATGTACTCGTATGTAAATTGAATCTTACAACACATGCTTGTTTGAGAAGGTACATATTCACCTGTGTACATTTATGTATTCTAGAGTCTAGAAAAGTATTCACATTATGTAGGTGTAGTGTGTACATATGTTTATTCAATTTAACTCATGTGGTAACTCTTTTCACTTGCCGACTAGTTACATATGTAGTTCAAAAATTTGTTGAAAGCGTTGTGAAATAACTGACGACACGTTGAAAATATCT
>NW_007445150.1:0-398 GCF_000475195.1 Diaphorina citri | reverse complement strand
GATTTCATTATGCCTGTATAAATTTAACGGTGATAGAAGGGAGTGATTAATCCACTAGTTTCATCTATCTATGTAGTAGGCACCTAATTTTCATCATACGTTCGGTCTAATTAGGCCACGTGAGTTTATTAAGGAGCGCGGTAGCGCTCCGCCCCGCCAAGTCAAGTCAAGAAAGTTTGACCGCGCTACTAGAGATTTATAATACATCAAGACTTAATATTTATTTATTTTGAATAAGTTTGATAGAGGGAACTGTGACAGCCGAGGTCTCATCGTCCCGAAATCGAAGATAATAGGACAGAATAGAAGAAAGGCCGTTCTGAGAACGAACCTTATCTAATGAGAATTAATTTCGCCCCGGGCGGGAATCGAACATGAATCTTCTGATTAGTAAGGCC
>NW_007445149.1:0-398 GCF_000475195.1 Diaphorina citri | reverse complement strand
AGCAATATCAAATGAGAAATGAAGGTGTAGGGGGGAGAGGGAGGAGAAAAAGTCTGAAGTATTCACGTGAGAAAATAAGAAAAAGTACCTAAGGTAAAAAGAACGCGAGGGAAGGAAAAGAGAACAAGAGGGAGTCAAATAGCACAAGAGTGAAAATAGAATAAGGAGTCAAATAGAATAAGGAGAAGAGAACAAGAGGGAGTCAAATAGCACAAGAGTGAAAATAGAATAAGGAGTCAAATAGAATAAAGAGAAGAGAACAAGAGGGAGTCAAATAGCACAAGAGTGAAAATAGAATAAGGAGTCAAATAGAATAAGGAAAAGATAACACGAGGGAGTCAAATAGCACAAGAGTGAAAATAGAATAAGGAGTCAAATAGAATAAGGAAAAGATAACA
>NW_007445148.1:0-398 GCF_000475195.1 Diaphorina citri | reverse complement strand
TTATTTGTAAAATATATATAAATAAAATTCTTCTTCACGAATGTCCAATAAAAGGAGAGCATCTAGTTCCTACAGGATTGAAGAAAGGATCGATTTAAAATACCCTAGAAGAAAGCATTTGTAGACCTAAAAGATCTGCCAAGGGCAAGGGCCTGAATTTATTTGGAATTACATTTAAGTAGGTACCTAAGGGCTAGTTTCAAAATTTCAATTTTCTATATTAAATGTTTTATTTGTTGTCATCCCCTAATTGCTTTCATAATTACCTCTGAGGCTAGCTTAAAACAGGTGTTTACCTTTTTATTACCAGGATTCATTAGATGGTTGAATTTAAAATGGGTTTATTTTATTTCTTTTTGGTCATTCCAATTTAAGATCTCACATGTTCTCTCTCTCTC
>NW_007445147.1:0-398 GCF_000475195.1 Diaphorina citri | reverse complement strand
TAGAAAGCTGAAATTTGGTAGGAATATTCCTTTTATGGTCTAGGTGTGCAATAAGAAAGGATTTTGCGAAAATCTAAAACGATCCTGAGATATGATCAATTTTTGATCGCTAAAATCTCCATAAGAAATATACAGAGTGCAGAGATGGTCAAGGTATAAGTAAAATATAACCCATAATAATTTAGGTTTTTAGGTATTACATTATCGTGATGGATTACTTCCAATAAGGTGTAAAATTAAAGCAAAGAGCCAATATTTGCAGGCAAATGTTATCTTTTCCAGAAACATTTATACGTAATTATCGTGAAATGCTGAAATGTGAAATTCCCAAGAAAAGAAAGAACTTTTTAGAATGATTTCGCTCACGATCCTCAACTTAAGGGAACGCACCAGGTATA
>NW_007445146.1:0-398 GCF_000475195.1 Diaphorina citri | reverse complement strand
CCATCAGGATAAAATCCGCCCCGGGCGGGAATCGAACCCGCGGCCTAGCGCTTACAAGGCAGACGCACTACCAACTTACTAAGCTAACTAAGTGGTGAAAAGGATTCCAAGCAGTTCGAATTTTTTGCGCGTCAGTGTATGTGATTGCATTTCATTTAATCGTCCATTAAAAGTAAAGAACTTACCATCATCAACTCTCTCTCTCCCTCCTTCCCCTACTTCTCTCTATATTTCCTCCTTCTTCCCCTATCTCATATAATTCCTACTTTACCAGTAAAGAGGTTTACGATCATCCTGTCATCTTCTTTTTTACTGTGATGTACTTTTACAACGTTGTCATTTTTCATTTACAATGTTGCCAAGTTTTACAGTGTTGTCAGCTCGCTTCTTTCGCATCC
>NW_007445145.1:0-398 GCF_000475195.1 Diaphorina citri | reverse complement strand
TTTCACGGTTGTCATGTTGCTATGGAGACGGGATCGATGCTCATTATAGCCAGGAGAGTGTCCAACGAGATCTTATCATCGGGATAAAAGTTTGGTCCGAACCGTTTTTTAGAACCGACGTTGGTGACAAACCTTTCAGCTCTGGTCTGGTCCAATCCATATCGTTAGGAAATTCTCTGCAAAATGTGCGCATCCAAACCAAGCGTGGTGTTTTGTTTAGATAAAGGTTTAACGTCCCTGTACTATTATTAAGCATGGAGAATATTGTAGAATTGTTATTTATTTCATTCCTCTTCAAGTGTTACAATAAAAGCCTTACGAATGGTTGAACAAATCACAACCATCAAGAATGTCGTACAGGATTTCTGGGACCATTCCAAATCTGAAGCATGCCCATT
>NW_007445144.1:0-398 GCF_000475195.1 Diaphorina citri | reverse complement strand
CAGCAAATCTTTTGATGTCATCACCCAAGTAGGCAATACTTGCTTCCAGACCCATATGCTCATGAGGGGGTGGATGTAACTCTACAGTGGAAGGTTTCTGATTCTGTTGGTTTGATGGCTTCACAGCTACGCCCCCACCATTAGCTGTTTTCAAATTCTCACTTGGCTTTGTCTCTTGTGTTGTCTTGATGTCATGATTTTTCAGTTTTGAATCTTCCACCGAAAATGGTGGTTTATTGGAAATTTGCTCCTCCAATGTGGGTGCTGTGGTCTGGACAGTAGATGTTGATGTGGCCAAAGTTGAATTTAAATCTTTGGCTACAGTGTCTGGTATGACTAGAGTTTCTGTTGTCGATGATATCACTGGACTTGTTTCAATTGCCAAATCCATTGCTTCT
>NW_007445143.1:0-398 GCF_000475195.1 Diaphorina citri | reverse complement strand
TCTTTACTTAAAAAAAAAAAAAAAAATATTTACTCGTAAGTAAAAGTTACCAGGTAGTTAACATTCTTAGAACTCTGAATGGGACAAATCTTGTGACTCTTGAAGCACTTTCTGAGGTTTGACAGAGGGAACTGTAACTGCTAAGGTCTTATCGTCCTGAAAGCGAAGGGAGAAGAAAGACAGGATAGAAGAAAGCCAGCCGTTCCGAGAACGGACCTCATCTGTTTAGGAAAAATCCGTCTCAGGCTGAAATCGAACCCTCGAATTAGCACTTATGTACTTGGAGTTTTATTATGTGGTCAAATTCTCAATTATTTATCCAAAATTCTATCTATGTAGGTGAGTACTGAGTAGGTGTGTACTTGAGCTATTTTTTACTCTTTTTTTTTTTTCTTCTT
>NW_007445142.1:0-398 GCF_000475195.1 Diaphorina citri | reverse complement strand
TCATATGAACAAGTCACTGAAAAAATGAAGCAAGACGTTTTCCTAGAAGGCAAACCAGACTCTCAATATATCCACGAGAAGTCCGAAAAAGAAGATCCACATGTTTTCAAGAAACCAAATATGAACGATTACAAATACAATGCACAAAAGAAACCATGGGAATATGCAACCGAAGGCGCACAAGAGCGTTATTCGAGTAAGAATAATGACAGAAATGATCTTCTTAAACAAAAAATAAACAACCAATATGTTAGCAGTATTCAAAGAAACACGCTAGTAATTCAAGGCAGTACCACACCACTAAAGGACTCCCATCTGGGATTACAAAATTGTGATACACCAACTTTGCAAAGAAATCCAAACTTACAAAGATGCAGTACACCAAATTTTCAAAGAAT
>NW_007445141.1:0-398 GCF_000475195.1 Diaphorina citri | reverse complement strand
CGACCTCGTATAGGCCGAGAAAGCAACTTAGTCCCGAGCTCATATGTGAAATATGATACCTATTATTAAGGGAAAAGAGGCTCCAACGACGGGGTTGGAAAAGGATATTCCACCTAAACTCTACACCATCTTATAGCTTTTTTTCTTAGCTTTCTAACCATCATACTTTTTTTCTGATTCCGTGTCGCTACGACCTCGTATAAGCCGAGAAAGCAACTTAGTCCCGAGCTCATATGTGAAAAATAATACCTATTATCGAGGGAAAAGACGCTCCACCGACGAAGTTGGAAAAGGGTATTCCACCTAAACTTAATACCATATTATAGCTTTTTTTCTTAGCTTTCTAATCATCATACTTTCATTTCCGATTTCGTGTCGCTACGACCTCGTATAGGCCT
>NW_007445140.1:0-398 GCF_000475195.1 Diaphorina citri | reverse complement strand
TAGCGGCAATGGACTTCCGTCGAATGGACTGGTCGTGTGTAAGGAGCCTTACAACTTTCTCCCCTCTCCCTTGATTTCAGGCAGACTGCTGAAATGTAAAATTAATTCCGGGGAGGAAGAGGGGGATTAACTTAGGAGGTGGAGGGGAGGAGAGAAGAGGAGGGGAGGAGAGAAGAGGAGGGGGGAGAGGGATTAACCTTGCTTGCCACAAACATTTCTGTTACTATTATCAGTATTATCACTCCCTTGTCTCCTCTCTCCCTTCTTCTCCTCTTTCAATTTTCATCTTCTCCTTCCCTTCTCTTTTCTTTGTTCTCGTTACCATATCCCTCTCTCTCATTCTTCTTTTTCATCTTCTTCTTCTTCTCCTTCTCCTCCTCCTTCTTCTTCTTCTCCTT
>NW_007445139.1:0-398 GCF_000475195.1 Diaphorina citri | reverse complement strand
CAAGTTGGAAAAAGTTCCACTACTTATTAGCATCCCTATACTTAGGTACTCTAACATTCCCATGTATTTGAACATACTGTCGACAGCATAGCTTTTCCATAGGGATAGCACTTGTCAGCTTTTTTCTGTCTTTTGTTTTTTCATTTATTATTATTTTTCCATAGGGATAGCACTTGTCAGCTTTTTTCTGTCTTTTGTTTTTCCATTTATTATTATTTTTCCATTTTTTTCCTCCTTTTATGTTGGGGGAAAAATGTTTAATGAAAAGTTGGAAAAAAACAATATTTATTCCATTCAATTAAACATATAAAAAATACAATTTTTTAGTATTGTTCTGTCCACAGAAAAATGACAGCTGTAGGGAGTAGAATATTTTATTACGTAGGTATGTTTTAGAG
>NW_007445138.1:0-398 GCF_000475195.1 Diaphorina citri | reverse complement strand
TGTCATCAAAATTGATTATAATTCACATGAGGTTGTCTATTGGGTTTAATGTCATCATTGACTATTTTTATCGTTGCTTTTACCTACTCAGTTGTTTCAAGCTCATGGTCAATATCCATCTCATTTTGTCTGATTAGTTCTGGTTTACTGGATACATACTCGTCTTGTAGTTCGGGCAAGGTCTGTTCTCTTGGAGGGAACTTTCTTGTAGTATTGACACGATTCTTCGGTATTCAAATGCCTCCCACTTATTCTATCAGTAGTGTACAAGTGATTTCCAATCTAGATACGCGTATTTCTTGTGTCAAATTTTCTACAGACTTTCCATTTCAAGCTTCAAATGTTTCAATATGTGATCTAGCAACTCCTTCAAGTTCTCACGTTCTCGAATAATTTCA
>NW_007445137.1:0-398 GCF_000475195.1 Diaphorina citri | reverse complement strand
AAAAAAAAAAAAACAATATAAATCTTGGTATCATAACTGATCAAGAGAGGTTGCTAGTAATATTGAATTTCATTGGTCAACATTGATTAGAGATACAAGTTCTAGGTCTCGACTTCCATCAGTAACTTTTATCCTATAATCACTTCAGCCACAGGCACTTTACCACTCTAGTACAGTTTTAGACAGGGTGACTCAAATACCTATCTTACTGTTGGAAATTCTATAAAACATTACATGTACCTATTTATCGTGTTTTACAAAATTATTGTGGAATAGGACTTCATCATGTTTTATAAGGCGAGCCTAGTTAGTAGGGAAGCTGTAAGGATTGATCTCGGACCGGGGCGAAAGATCCAAAACAGGTAATCTTCGTTCTCGGAACGGCTGGCTTTCTCCTT
>NW_007445136.1:0-398 GCF_000475195.1 Diaphorina citri | reverse complement strand
GTAAGATTATCTTATATTTTCTTTTCTTACATTATAGGTAAGTACCTACCTGGTATCTACTTAGGTTATTGAGGAGTGAAAAAGTTTGATCTGCGCTGTCCTATCACAGACATTCGAGGAATCCAGATTTGTACATCCAAGACGCAGTTTTTACTTTCCTTGTCATCACGTAAGTACTTTCCTTGTCCTGGTGGAAGTATGCGAAAGCCACTCACTATCAGGTAGACCTGACAAGCGGACGTGATCAGGTGTAGGTAGCTGTCAGGTCTACCTGATAATGAGTATTGAGTGGCTGACCTTAAAATCAATTTTTCTTTTACTGACCGAGGTTTACCTAAAATTATTAAAAGTGTTTCATCGATTGTCCTATTTATTATTATTATTATTATTATTATTAT
>NW_007445135.1:0-398 GCF_000475195.1 Diaphorina citri | reverse complement strand
TTGAGCTGAAATTTTGCTTAGCCAAGTTTAGCTTAAGATTAACTTGAAACGAATTTTCATACATACGGCGGTCAAACTCTTTTTGGCTTATCCTAAATTACGGATAGCATAGCCTCCAAGAGAGCTTCAGAACAGGGGAAATAGCGAAAAACAATCCGCATGAACAAATACGGTCCTTTTATTTTGGCTAGACTCTTTAAAACATATACAAGCCGAAAGTACGGCCCTCAACTGTGAAACAACATACATAGTACATACCTATAGGTTTGATCTTGATAAACATGGACTTGTCCATCTTGGCCCGCTTGAGTCGGATATAGTTCGACTCCTTCTGACTGAGCATTTTCCGCATTTGACACTGGGCCTCCGCGCTAAGTCCTATCTTGGCCATTTCTGTC
>NW_007445134.1:0-398 GCF_000475195.1 Diaphorina citri | reverse complement strand
TCCTTACCTCAAAATGGATCCTTACCTCAAAATGGATCCTTACCTCAAAGTGGATCCTTACCTCAAAATGGATCCTTAACTCAAAATGGATCCTTACCTCAAAATGGATCCTTACCTCAAAATGGATCCTTACCTCAAAATGTGAGCTTGAGCAACGTTCACGGTTTCGGCTGAGTTGTTGAACGTCCAGCTAAACTTGACGTCAGGTGGATTGGCGTCCACTTCACAACTAATGTTCACCTTCTCCTGACGAGCAACGCCTAGGACTCGCTGCTGGTGGGGTTTGCAGGTTGGTGAGTCTGCACACAGGAGAACCAATAAGGAATTTCAACTTTATTAAAAGTTTAGCTCGCATTTTGATATTAACGTTACGAAGAATGTCCAGTATTGAGATTTTC
>NW_007445133.1:0-398 GCF_000475195.1 Diaphorina citri | reverse complement strand
AACTTTGTGAATTACCTACTGTTGACAAATCTTGATCATGATCATCTTGTTATCAGACCAATGCCGTATTGATTGCAGTACTTCATATTGAATCTAAAAGCCGTTGAATATTTCTAATGAATAGAAAAAAGTGCAATAATCATGAGTATCTTGAACACAGGTAAAACAAAATGTAAACAAACATTTTGTTTATAAAGAGAAACAAATGAATAATTAATTTGAAGAGTTGAAAGAAGAGAGTATTCGGGCAGCGGGATGTATAAAAACTGTGAGGGCATTCATATTACCTACTATTTATAGCTAATTGCAAGTAGGTTAAGTACATCTTTCCTACCTACCTACAAGATACACATCTGCTGCACACAAGTTAGACTGAAGGGGTTATATTTATGTACAGA
>NW_007445132.1:0-398 GCF_000475195.1 Diaphorina citri | reverse complement strand
TTCGATTTAGTCCTTGGTAAAGCGTGTTGGATTACATAGTTAGGTTGACATTTAAGGTTCCCGTCGAACGCGTTGTTTGATCTCTGTAGGTAATAATTCGATTGTACATACTCGGGCAGTCTTATAGGTTCTTTGTGTATGACCATTTGACCATTAATCCAGGTAGAAAATCCTTTTCATACCTTCTAAAGAGGGGTACTCGTATGTCCGTTGGTTCATCAGCAATTTATCGATTGCGTGATTCTAATGGCTAATTGGCTATAGATTTCTAAACAATACAAAGATGTAGTTCATGTACATAAGTCATACTATACATAAAATCATAGGTATCTATCGTGTTCTTCAAGATATTCATACAAGATCTGAAGATCGCTAAATTCTAGACCAATTACTTACGC
>NW_007445131.1:0-398 GCF_000475195.1 Diaphorina citri | reverse complement strand
AAGTAATTTAATTGGCCAGTCTCTCATTATCCTATCAAATGATCCATGCTATGCAAATGAAAGATAATTGCAGCGCTGGTGACCCTGTTTACACAGAGAGGTAATTAATTATTCTCACATAGTAAAAAGTCCTCTGTACTCGTATCCTCTATCTAGTGTCTCTTGCTGAAATCTCAGGCCATGATCTAGGAAACATATATACCATGGGAGTTTAGAGTTTTTAGCATGGGGGGACATTGAGTTTCAGAGTTGGATTCCTACAACAGTATAACCTTTAAGCTTTAAGTCCGATCTTACTACTGAGAGTTTTCAGTTAATCCAAATAAGAAATACTGGCCTGTGTAGATCAAATGGGTGACGTCAAAGAAAACCCTTTTTTTAAAAGAGGTTTGACAGAG
>NW_007445130.1:0-398 GCF_000475195.1 Diaphorina citri | reverse complement strand
CTCTAAAGAAAACTAAGTAGGTATATTAAAAAGTTATAAAAATGTAAGAATTTTGTAGACTTTATTTTTCTCTTGGTATTTTGTTTTAAAATTTTTTATGTTTTGTTCTGAAATCTGTACCTACCAATTATGATTTTAAAGTAGATTTCACCTAGCTTTTGCATTGATGTAGTAAAAATCAAAATGTTTGGTGAATTGGAATGAACTCTTTTTGTCTATGATTAATCAAATAGAGACACAAAAGGTAGCAGATGTTCTGAATTAGAACCCCATTTCTAATTTGTTTGTCGATTTCCTTTGGACAACTTCATTAGCTACTGAAATGAGAATAGAGGGAATAAATCAAGTCATTGAGCTTTGATCTCCCAAAAATTTATTGTTGAAATTATTTTGAATTA
>NW_007445129.1:0-398 GCF_000475195.1 Diaphorina citri | reverse complement strand
CTTTTTTCCTCCTTGTAATTAGGTACAGGTTACAGGCAATGAGTACAGTTTTATTCTAGGCTTGATGAACTTTCAAGAAATTAAGTAATTATTTAATGCAAATGAAGTGTAAAACCTAACATAATTAGTTAATTTCTTATCTACAATTTGTTGGATTTGTGGACTACAAAATTGGAATGTACTTAGATAGGTACATACCTAAGCACTTGATGTATATGTATCTACTTCAACTCTATAGGACGCTTATGCAATTTGAAATTACATTGCCTTACTTACAGGGGATCCATTCCTAAAAGGGATGGCACGGTCCAGTCGACATCGATCGAAGGCCAGTCGACTAAGTGTGGACACACTTTGAAATACATGCTGCACTTGTTCTGAAAGTACAGCCCCAAATC
>NW_007445128.1:0-340 GCF_000475195.1 Diaphorina citri | reverse complement strand
GCTCTAGGACAAACCGTTCTTGAGATATTTTGTATACCACCTTTTCAAAATTTCCCATTTAAACCTGTAGTACACACACACATACGTACGTGCGTACGTACGTACATACGTACATACATACGTACAGACCATGGGCTAAAAATCACTTTTTTGACATCAGGGGATCCCAAAACGGATATTTCCAACCATTTCCCGATTTTGAAAATTTGGACCGATTGCAATACTTTCATTACTAGTATAGCTCCGCTATACTGTGGTAATTTTTTTTTTTTTTCAAATCAAGAATAATAATAAACTGAATATTAAACAAATTAGGTAGGTACATAGGTACTGATTTTCT
>NW_007445127.1:0-398 GCF_000475195.1 Diaphorina citri | reverse complement strand
ACGATAGATTGAACACAATTCAGAGTTAGCGATCTTCCGGAGAAAAATCCTGATGGTCATCAAGAAAAAAGGAACCTACATATCTGTTCGTTTTGACTACAGAAACGCAAAGCACTACGAAATTAAAAACAAACATCAGGCGATCCAAAAGAGAAATCCAACATTTTTTTAAGATTTTGGTCAATATGATTAATTTGGAAATAATAAATTAGACTTGAAAACCAATTGTTGGGTTGCTTTCGGATACTTTATCTGACGTTTTGAATATCTAAACTGAGCTTCTCTACATTAGCCCCTATCCTTTCTACTACAGGACTGGGAGGGAAGATCTCTACTTTAGCCCTTATCCTGCCTACTACAGGATTAAGGGGAGGTAATGGTCACGCTAGTATGGAGAG
>NW_007445126.1:0-398 GCF_000475195.1 Diaphorina citri | reverse complement strand
AGTACATTGATTCAATTTTTAAATAATTCATGCAGCTTGTCCTTGATTTGTTTTTCTGACATAAAAAATACGTCAATGGTTGAATCTTTGTCAATTGCATCGTTTAATTGGCGCGTTATTCTATTTACAGGACTATTTAACATGTAATTTTTTGTCTGCTTTTTAATAGCTAGTAAGCTATTACAATTTCTAGTATGCCTCTTTTGGGCTTTAAAGTTTATTTTTTGTAAAATTTCAGGTAGGTCTATCTTATTTTTTAACAATTTACAAAGGAATATTATGTCATTGATTTTTCTCCTATTTTCGATAGTTGTAATGTTAACCATGGACAATTACCGTGTACAAGTGTTTTTGTGATAACGGCTTAGGTAAGGAGATTGGTTTTGTTTATTTTTCAG
>NW_007445125.1:0-398 GCF_000475195.1 Diaphorina citri | reverse complement strand
GCCAAAACACGTTTTGAGGTCCCTAGAGCCTAAATCCAAAGTTTCAGCCATTGGTCCGTGTGTGTGTCTGTGTGTCTGACTCTAAACAAAATACCTATGTCGAGAACGGTAAGAGCTAACAACTTGAAATTTGGTATGTAGCTGTCAAATGTGACGAAGATGCTACACGAAGCTTTTGTGCATTGGTTGGCGGCATTTTACCGCTTTTTGGCGGTTTTCGGTCTAGTTTAACAATATCTCGGGAACGGTATGAGCTAGAGACTTGAAATTTGGTATGTAGTTCACAAATGTGACAAGGATGCAACAGAAAACGTTTAGTTTTTTTTTTTTTTTTTTTTTTTTTTATTTTGACCGCTTTTGGACGGATTTCGACCGTTTTTTGGCGGTTTTCAGCTATA
>NW_007445124.1:0-398 GCF_000475195.1 Diaphorina citri | reverse complement strand
TATTCTATTCTATTCATTATATTCTATTCTATTCTATTTACTCTGTCTCTTCTACTCTACTTTCTATTCTGCCCTATTTAAGATTGTCCTATTGGTAAAGATAGTTTTAAAACATAGAAAACAAAAACATCTGTTTCTTTCTGTATAAAATCGTATCAAAATATTTCATTGTACGTGTGTTAGCGAGTACCCTGTGTCAAATGAAGAGTATTCAGGAGTAATCACGGCTAGAAACCAATTGAAAAAGAAATGAATAGCTCGTCTCTAAAGGGGATTTAGAGCTAAAAAGTAAATTTATATAATTACAATTCCGTAGAGGAGGAGAACTATCGATAGTCGGCGCCATCGATAGTTTTCGATAGTTTTTTTTATTACATATTTTCCTTGTTTCTAAAGGT
>NW_007445123.1:0-398 GCF_000475195.1 Diaphorina citri | reverse complement strand
TTTTTTTTTTTTTTTTTTTTTTTTTTTTTCATGCGCCAAAGTTTAAATTGAAATACCTAGGATAGAGAAACAAGAAAGCCGTTTTTGTATATTTTATTCTTTCGTAATATGTAGGGACTTCGTATGAGCATAATAAAAAATAAGTATCTTGTATGTAAACTGTAAACCTTTGTTGTAAAAAAAAAAGTATCTAATAGCATCTTAATAGGTATCGACCATAATATCGTAAAACTGTGTCCACACATAGGGATTCGAACCCAGCATCCGTGCGTTGAGAGTCAGTCCCCTTAACCACTTCTTCTTCTTCTTTTCTTTTTTTATATTAAACTAAAAATGCTTAACTTATGAAGAAAATGCCTCTGCTAGAATTGTGACACCCACCACATTATAGAATTGGG
>NW_007445122.1:0-398 GCF_000475195.1 Diaphorina citri | reverse complement strand
TAATAATAATAATAATAATAATAATAATAATAATAATAATAATAATAATAAAAATGTCCATAATAATTTTCGCTTCACTTTTTCATTAGCTCTAAGTCGTCAGCTCAGAATAAGAATAGTCGTCAGTCGATAATTTTGGAAACAGTAACTCTCATGTTTTTGAAGTTGGCGACACTGATAAAATAAAAAATAAATAAAAACAACAATCGAAAATCTGAATTTCGCGTTCCCGTCTCGAAAAGTATTCAAAGAATTTATGTTTTTAATTCACGATTTTATTGAATTCCAGTTTAATTATTGAAAAAATAACTTAAAAAACATCCCCCGGATTTAATTCCTTTTATTTTATTTCCTTAAAATCCTTTTCTTGGTAAGAAAAAAATTGATAAAAACGTCAG
>NW_007445121.1:0-398 GCF_000475195.1 Diaphorina citri | reverse complement strand
GAAATTTTGAAAAATTGGACTGGAAAACCGGGAAAAGTCAGGGAATTTTATTTTTCCATTTTGGTAGACACCCTGCAAGAGGTAAGTTGCAATTTTCAATAAATAACTACCTACCACCTACTTGGCGGAATATTTATTTTGACTTCCGTACTTTATCGGTCAGTGCGATAGACTTCAGGTCCATGGGTTGATGGATCGAGTCCCAAACTCCCAAAGTCAACTCGTACAATTTAGCACAGTGTATTAATCGGGGAACGATATGTACAAGTATATTCATGTTGAACACAATATAAAGTATTATTCATGTTGAAGACAATATAAAGTATTATTCATGTTGAAGACAATATAAAGTATTATTCATGTTGAACACAGTATTCATGTTGAACACAATATAAAGC
>NW_007445120.1:0-398 GCF_000475195.1 Diaphorina citri | reverse complement strand
TTTAGTCATAGACAAAAACAAATCCGATGTCAAAGTCCGATAAGAAATTAATCACGACGCGACAATGGACAAAAGTCATTAAAAAATCAATTCAACAGTTGTTTTTACAATTTCTCTATCAATCAGAAATGAGCAATAATATGATATCACTATGTACACATTTCCAATGGGTCAATGCCTGTAATGCTTATTCCTCCTTTATGTAATAGTTGATTCTAAATGACAACTCATCTTCAGACAAAACTTGTTTATTAGGTAAAAACTTACGTCGCGTTTAGGGTTCAGTGAAGGTATCTTCTCCTAAGATTTAAATGAAAGTAAAAAAAAAAAAGTCCGTCCTTCCTTTATTATTACAATAGTAATAAAAAGGTATAAGGGACGGACTATTGTATTCGCTT
>NW_007445119.1:0-398 GCF_000475195.1 Diaphorina citri | reverse complement strand
GAGTTTAACGTTGAACAACAAGAGACTAGAAAAATGATAGAAGATAAATTCAACAATGAGAAAGCCGAAATCAATGGGAAAATAGAAAAACATGATGGACGAATCAAGAACCTAGAGAAAAATCATAGAAGAAGAAATATCATCATCTATGGCTTAAATGAAGATGATAATGAAAACTTCACAACCTTAAAAGACAAGGTAAACTGGCTGTTCAATAAAAAAATGGAGCTAAATATAAAGATAGAAGAAATCGATGATTTTTTCAGACTGGGTAAAAAGAGAGATGAAGGAAAAACCAGGCCGATTATTATCAAGATGACTAGTAGCTGGAGGAAGAACGAAATTATGAACAATCGAAGAAAACTCAAGGGAACTAGAATATTTATTGAAAATGATAT
>NW_007445118.1:0-398 GCF_000475195.1 Diaphorina citri | reverse complement strand
GATCTCAAATGGTAATATTATTACTCGTCCAGTTGGTTCCCTTTACCCTCTCGAATTTGATTGAAATATGAAATAATATTTTTTTTTATTTATAATTTTCCATTTAATTATTGTCCCTTTTCATTTTATTTATGATTCAATAATATTTTCTTAAATTAAATTTTGAGGAAATGATCACAGTTTTTTGTTTTATATTCAATAATATCTATTAATTTATTTTGTTCATTGCTGATTATTTATTGATAAAATTTGAGATTATTCATTGATTAGTAAATCCTATAGGTACTTATAGTTTATAGTATTCTAATTTTTTGTAGTATGTAGGTACCTGTTATGTTTAATTTGAAATAGCTAGAGAAGATTTTGTTATTGTTTATTAATTTTTCTATTATTAGATA
>NW_007445117.1:0-398 GCF_000475195.1 Diaphorina citri | reverse complement strand
AATGCACTGCCGAGAGTCACTGCAATACTCCCCCAGTCCTGAAACCAAACAAAACATCATAGGCATAAGCCAAAACATTATAAGCATAAGCCAAAACATCATGAGCATAAGCCAAAACATCATAAGCATAAGACAAAACATTATGAGCATAAGCCAAAACATCATAAGCATAAGCCAAAACATCATAAGCATAAGACAAAACATTATGAGCATAACCCAAAACATCATAAGCATAAGTCAAAACACCATAAGCATAAGCCAAAACATCATAGGCATAAGCCAAAACATCATAAGTAAGGAGCGGATTATATGCATGAAAAATGCCCCAAATATGTAAGCAATATGCACCAAAAAATGGCCAATATATGCACGAATATGCAAGAAACCTGCCAAAATAT
>NW_007445116.1:0-398 GCF_000475195.1 Diaphorina citri | reverse complement strand
CAAAGGAATCAAACAAACCCAAGCCACTCTCGTGAATTAAAATACCAGGAGATGAAAATACGGTGGATGAGAATTCAGGGGATGATTAAACAAAAAAATGATAGAGGGACGAATTATTACAACAGAAGTCCCATCGTCCCTAAATCGAAAGGGGACAGGATAGGAAAACGTCAGATTTACCGAAAACAAACCTTATCTGTTTAGGATGAAGTTCAATCGTCTTGAAACCGAAGGAGGACAGGATAGAAGAAAGCCAGCCGTCCCGTTCAGAAACTAACCTTATCTGTTTTTTAGAAAGTCCGCCCCGGACGATAATCGAACCCGCTACCCAGCACCTATATAGGGCGCCCTTCAAGCTAACTAGGCAGACCCCAGGGGATGAAAATGAGGGGAATGAA
>NW_007445115.1:0-398 GCF_000475195.1 Diaphorina citri | reverse complement strand
TTGGAATGTGGGTGGGGGGGATTTAGCAACTATGGCTGGTCGCTAGTAAGTACCTACCAGTACAAAACAAAATTTATTGATGAAAGTATACCTGAGTGAGTAACTATGGCTGGTTACTCTTGAATAAAAGAAAAGAAAAGGGGGTCGTGAATAAAAGAGAGTTATGATGGGGCGAGGTCAATTGATATGGAAAGCTGATCAATTGGTATAGAGAAAATATGGGGAGTGGGTGAAAAAAGCTACGAGTTGGGCTGGGGTCGTGGATAAAAGAGTCACTATTGTTGGGTTGGGGTCGTGGATAGAAGAGTCACTAGTTGGGTTGGGGTCGTGGATAGAAGAGTCACTAGTTGGGCGCCAATTGATATAGAAGGATAGGGTTGCCAATTGATATAGAAGGA
>NW_007445114.1:0-398 GCF_000475195.1 Diaphorina citri | reverse complement strand
GGCTCAACTGACTTGGGATCCTTGGTGCATGCCTGATGGGAGAAAGAGAGATTTTATTAACATTTCTACAAACTATAAAAGTCCCATATGTAAACTTGTTTATAGAGTGTTTATAAAGTCCGGGGAGTCCTGAATATTTTTTGGATGGCTAAAGATGAGAAGCTGAAATGTGGGTTAGTGTTTTATCTTTTGAAAATGCCATTTTTTGAAGTGTTCGCCGAATTTCGGCCGAAGCCAGGGTCGACCCCAGGGGGCCGACCTTCAATCTTAAGTGGAAACCCCCTACTTGTGATACATATCAAAGGTCTTAAAGAACGTAAGTAATACTTTGGTACAAGGTTGAGCACGATCCGACAATCAGGGCCGGAGTTATTAAAAAAAAAAAAAAAAAAAAATTT
>NW_007445113.1:0-398 GCF_000475195.1 Diaphorina citri | reverse complement strand
TGTATTTGTATGTAATATAGGGTGTACACAGGTGTAACGTCTAATATGTATGACATGACGCGACACTAAGGAGTAGGGAGGGGGAGGAGGAGGAAGAAGAAGAATAAGGAGTAAGTGGGAGAAGAAGAAGAGGAGGCAGGAGTAGGAGGAGGAGAAGAAGAAGTAAAAGAAGAAAAAGGAGGAGGAGGAGAAGAAGTAGGGAAAGAAAAAGAATAAGGAGGAAGAGGAAGACGACGACGAAGAAGAATAAGAATTTTGAATTTGAATTTGAATCTTTATTTTTCAAATAAAGATTCAAATAAAGACTGTAGTAGTAATACATAGGTACCTATGTGTTGTATATTGTATGTAATATAGGGTGTACACAGGTGTAACGTCTAATATGTATGACATGACGC
>NW_007445112.1:0-398 GCF_000475195.1 Diaphorina citri | reverse complement strand
CCAACAACATCCCAATGGGAGATTTGATATTTTTCACGGAAGTATGGGAGAGTAGGAAGATAGATCTCTCTTTTCTCACCATTCGTTTCAACATCCTGTTTTTCATTGTTTGTTTCCCATCTCAGAGTAGGATATATCAAGGATAAGACCTTTGTTTTTAACACAATCAAGACAAACAATATCAGCGCGCCTGTTTTGCCGACTACAATCATCTTGACTCGCAAAATGAACCTCTTCAATCTTCATAAACTTCCCATCCTTTTTCTCTAAAGAGATTGGCTACAGCGGATCTGATTTTGTGGATCTGATTTTAGGTACTCATTACTTTTTTTGTAGGTATTAATTTTATTTAACCTGATCTTCTCCTTGCTATAAGTTATTATTTTACGTAATTTTGT
>NW_007445111.1:0-398 GCF_000475195.1 Diaphorina citri | reverse complement strand
AAATCAAAAGGAAGCTATTCTCGAAGTTTCATCAAAATCGGTCCAGCCGTTTCGGCTGTACGTTGATTATGAATGAATGAGTCAGGGTTTACTCTTTTATTATTATAGATAGATAAGTATTAAAAAAAATTCTTCTTTGTTCTATTCTGTTGTTACAGCTATAGCATATTAAGAATGCTTAAAGTCTCAGCTTAGGCAAAAGAATCTTAGTGAGGTCTACAGTTCACAGAACTGTTACAGCTATAGCATATTAAGAATGCTTAAAGTCTCAGCTTAGGCAAAAGAATCTTAGTGAGGTCTACAGTTCACAGAACCACTAACAGGGTGTCTACCAGACTGGAAAACCGGGAAAAGTCAGGGAATTTCATGGGGACTGGAAAAGTCAGGGAAAAGTCAGG
>NW_007445110.1:0-398 GCF_000475195.1 Diaphorina citri | reverse complement strand
AAAAAAAAAAAAAAATGAAGATGATGGGTAGGACACATTAAAAGGACAGTGAAAGAAAGGACAATAGATAGACAAAAAGAACAAGAGAATGGTACCCAAGAGAAAGAAAGAGAGCAAGAGGACTAGAGGACTTCCACCAACCAGATGGGATGATTCAATCAGAGAAGTGGCACTAGTGGCAGGAACAGCATGGATGAGAAGAGCACCAGACAGAAAGGGAATGGATATTTTACTATCAGCAAAATCGGAAACCCCAATATTGAAATTACAAATCACAGATCCACCTAATGATATGGTTTACCAACTGAACCAACTTGGTGTTGAAATGAAACAAGGATCTCCCTACACTTAATGGTCAGGTAAACCTTGGATTAAACTTAATTGTGAGACAGTCCAAG
>NW_007445109.1:0-398 GCF_000475195.1 Diaphorina citri | reverse complement strand
GGGTTGTTATCGAGGGCTGGTGGTGAGGGGAGGGAGGAGCGTATTTGTAGATGTGTGTGGCAATTAAATATATGGTCCTCGGTTAGGGTATCACTTTAAGAAGTTTGTATGTTCTATTAATCTATTTCATTTGTCTTTAGTCTTATGCGTATATCGTATATACTTACATATTAACTAGAAGTATTCTGAAGTAGGTATTTCCTTATTAGAGAAACAGGAGCCCTAACTACTGAATCTAAGTCCGTCAAAACAATTCTTTGACGGCACAACTGATGCTCTCTAAATAGGTCCTTGTCCTTCTGATCTAAAATCTGAAATATTCACATATAGAATTATTTTATCTATCAAATCCGACTATGAATTCTGATTCCATCGATAAATAATAATAATAATAATAA
>NW_007445108.1:0-398 GCF_000475195.1 Diaphorina citri | reverse complement strand
CGAGATGGGTCAAGTATTCCAGCTGATGAACTTTCACAAGTATGGTAGAGTGCTGCACAGAGAAGAAAAGTTTGAGTAACAACAGCAACCGTCATCGGATGAAACACGTGAAATCTATTGCATTTTTTTTTATTTATTTGTATAATAGTACAATTACTATTTAGCATGTTGTGGATTTTGCATTAGTATTTAGCAAGTTGTGGATTGGTTAAACTTGATTTGAAACTAATCTATTCTGAGATATTATATGAAATACATAGATAGACATAGGTACTAGAGTAAACAAACAATATTAACGTCAGTCGCATTGTTTACCTTTGTTACGATATAACGTGTATGTATTTTTTGCTGATTACCTACACTTGGAGGTCAGTCAGCGTGTAACCTTGATAAATAAT
>NW_007445107.1:0-398 GCF_000475195.1 Diaphorina citri | reverse complement strand
ATCTGAGCTTTTTCCCTTAATTTCTTTCCTGTCTGGCTCATTTCTCTTTTCCCTCTCTCGCTTTCCTTGTGTTTATATCTGTTCGTACTGTATGCCTCCCATATAATACTCTCTCTTTCTCTCCCCTGTTCCTCTCTTTCTTTATCTCCTTACTTTCCCTCTCCGTCCTACCTTCCTTTCTTTACCTCTTTCCTTTCTCTCTCTCTCTGTTCTCCCTTTCTCATAATGATCTTCCCCTCTCTTACTCCCCATTGTCCATATCTGGCCGACATTTCCTCTAATTCTCTCCCCCCCTCAGTATATCTGATGAACTATCTGCCCTTAGGCTAAACACTTGATATTCTCTCCGGAATTATGGAAATCCCAAATGTCTCTACATAATGTAATATGATTACATA
>NW_007445106.1:0-398 GCF_000475195.1 Diaphorina citri | reverse complement strand
AAGGGAAAAGGAAATAATAATAATAATAATAATAAATAAATAAATAGAAACGATGAACCTAATGTACTTATAAAACTTTTGATAGACATGTAAGTACCTACATAGAAGAAGAGAAGGAAACTAAATATCTTAAGACTACAAGAAGTACCTAGGTGCATACAGGTAATTAATTATCCATTAGTTAATTAGTCATATAGAACATTTTTTCATATATTGTCTCATGATCTTTATAGAACAACATGTATTTAAACAGATAAAAGATGAACTGTTTCATGTACCCCTTTTTTCAGGCAAAATAGTTATTGAAATATTTTGTTTGTAACTAACTTTTGACCAACTCCATTGTAAAACTTTGTAATACAATTATAAATAAATAAAAAAAAAATTACACATGTTGG
>NW_007445105.1:0-398 GCF_000475195.1 Diaphorina citri | reverse complement strand
GGGGGGGGGGGCACCACTGGAGTGTAAAAAATGTATTGTAAAATAATTACATTTGGGGAGGCTCTCTGCAAGAAAGTTTAACATTAAGGCTGGAGAAGTCCTGAGGAGGAGGAGGTAGAGGAGGAGAAAGAGAAGAGAGAAGAGGGAAGATGAAGAAGAGAAGGGAGAGAAGAAGGAGAAGAAAAAGAATAGGACGAAGAAGAAGAGGACGGAGAATAAGAGGGAGCAGAAGAACTTGAACATTGGGTGGGTGAGGTGAGGAGGTGAATTTAATTCAAAATCGTAGTATCATAATAAGATTTATAAATGTAAATTTAATATATCAGAAGGGAACGTCCCTTCTGATGGGAAACGATCGATTTAATAATTTTTTTTTTTTTTTAAGCAGAAGACGGGAT
>NW_007445104.1:0-398 GCF_000475195.1 Diaphorina citri | reverse complement strand
ACCAATTTTCAATCAGTGAGAAAAAGGGAATACAATACAGATCCTCACTAAAACAAATCAAAATCAAACATATTTTCACTAGTAGATACTTATAAGCTAAAATAACAATGTTAATCAATTTTAGGACGACAAATCAAATCAAAAATAATCCCAAAAGGTCATCTATCAACCCTAAAAAAGGCAAAAATCAGTACCTACGTATCGTACAGGTAAAACAAAATGAGTATCTGAAAAATAAACGTTAGCTCAACAATACAGTCAATAAAGAATAAACAATTACAGTGAATGGAAAATACAACCAAACTTAATTATCAAATTTGTTTCCTCTTTCTATCAAGTATTATTTACAGGTCAAGTTTAGTTGGTTTTCTCACATTACGTCCATGTCTTGTAATGTG
>NW_007445103.1:0-398 GCF_000475195.1 Diaphorina citri | reverse complement strand
TTCGTGATCCTGGTAAAAAGACCTTTAATTTGATATATAGGTCGACCAGGTTTGGATAAGTCCTTCTATGGGAACAGAGTGACAGACAGACAGACGACACCGAAGCAAATACAATAGCCCGTCCACTATACCTTTTTTTATTACTATCGTAATAATAAAGGAAGGACGGGCTAAAAAAGAAAGATGGAAGGAGAAAGAAAGAGGGGAATGAAAAAGAAGGGAGAGGAAGAAATAGGAAGAGAAGGGGAGTGGAATGAAAGAAAGAAGAGGAGGCAGAAAGAAAAAAGAGAAAAGGAAGGAGGGAGTAAAGGGGATAAAGTGGGAGGGAGAGAGAAAAATAAGGACAAGAAGCCATGGCATTTGAGTCAAGGAATTTAATCAATTTGCATTTCCTTTTT
>NW_007445102.1:0-398 GCF_000475195.1 Diaphorina citri | reverse complement strand
TTGGGGCGTTTAGGAATAACCACTTTGTTTTTGTAAAACATGTCCAGAGTTGGTTGATCCTGGGAAAGGAGAGAAATGAGAGGAAATAGCTAGAATGCAGATCCAGTTATTACAATACTAATAAGCGCTAGCTTGCTCGTTCAATTTCCGAATAGGGCGGATTTCATGTCAAACACATAAGGTTCGTTCTCAAAACAACTGGCTTTCTCCTATCCACTCTTGGGAGTTACCTACAGTTCCCTCTATCAACCCTAAAAAAAGTCTTTCATTCATATACTGATAAATATGTATCTCAAGTTGGAATCAAACTTAGAACTACATAGAACAAAGTTTACTTACAGATCGCTGGGATATTTTCTTCATAATCGGAATCAACGTTTGGTCCACTCTATTTTGGG
>NW_007445101.1:0-398 GCF_000475195.1 Diaphorina citri | reverse complement strand
CCCTCTCCCTCTTTCTCCTCTTCTTTCTTCTAATTTCCAATCCTCTCCTATCTACCTCTCCTGCATTTCCTCCTTCTGATTCTCCTCCTCCTCCTTCTCTTTCTTCTAATTTCAAATCCTCTCCTCCCTACCTCTGCTTTCCATTACCTTCTTCACATCCTCTTTCTCTTTTCCCATTTCCTGCTTTTCCTTCTTCTTCTTCTTCTTCTTCTCCTTCTTCTTCTCCTCCTCCTCCCCCTTCTTCTTCTCGTTTTCCTCCTCCTTCTCTTTCTCCCAATTTCCAATCCTCTCCTTCCTACCTCTGCTTTCCATTACCTTCTTCATCACTTTATCTCTCTCTTTTTCCAAATCCTTCTCCTCCTCCTCCTCCTCCTCCTCCTCCTCCTCCTCATCCTCCT
>NW_007445100.1:0-398 GCF_000475195.1 Diaphorina citri | reverse complement strand
CTGCATGGCTTGGACCCCAATAGGGGACCTCATGGCTACTGGGTCCAATGACAAGACAGTCAAACTTATGAAGTTCAACGAGGAGACATCTAATCTAGAAGGTAAGAAACGCCACATAACTGAAGGAATGGTTGCATTTGGGTAAAATTTATGATTAAAAGGTCGATTTGTATGAAAAAAGATGTGAAAAATCCGAATCTGAGGTCCAAACCCCGAAAAAAATAAGTGTAAAAGTGGAAAATTCAATTTTTATTCTCCGTCAGAGTCCTGAATTCTGACATCAGACTTCAGGAGATGCGCAGAAACGTATGTGCACAAACATGAATTGATGATTCTCATGAAAAATATAACTGTCCAAATGTATTTTTTTCGTAAAGATCGTCAAAAATAATAAATAA
>NW_007445099.1:0-398 GCF_000475195.1 Diaphorina citri | reverse complement strand
AAGTAGACATTTTGGTATTATCTATGTACTCAACAATATCAACAACTAACGTCCATCTTTATGAACAAACTACTGGCCCTCAAGTAGGTAGCACTGAAGCATCAATTTCAAACATCTTGGCTAAATTTGACTTGAGAGCGATAGTTTTTTATTCATAAATACGGATGCTGTGTAAAGATCAACACATTTTACTATCAGGGTATCGGGCATTTCTAGTTTTAGTAGGTACGCCCTTTCGGGGAATCTGGCTAGCAAGATGCTTAAACCTAAATCCTGATTTGTTCGAGTTTTTAACGGTCTGGAGTATTCATTGATCAACAGCAGATACAGCTACATTCTACATCTTATTCATAGATCATAGATATCTACCAATCGACTGCTGATTCCATTCTAGTTGA
>NW_007445098.1:0-398 GCF_000475195.1 Diaphorina citri | reverse complement strand
GAAAGCAAAAGAGTTAGCGATGAAAGACCAAATAGGTAGGTATCCAATGTTAAAACGACACAATTAGTAAAACTGATAGGTATTACGCGGTTATCACAAAAAATATTACGTGAGAGGTAAAATTAAAGCGGATTAAACAGAAAAGCGATTTTGCAACAGAAAAACACAAAACAAAAAAAAGGAGCCTCTAATCCGAAAACCCAAAACGATTTACAATAAAGACCCCGACCCTTAAAGCGGAAAAAAAAAGATAGAAAAAAAATCCCAAAAATGACTAGAAAAAGAAAGAGCGCGGTTCAAAAAATCGATTCGTCCCGAAGGACCAAATTTATGTTACGGTAACTCTAGGGAGGGGCAGAGGACTGTAAAGGCTGCCCTTATTTTGGGGACTTTTCTTT
>NW_007445097.1:0-398 GCF_000475195.1 Diaphorina citri | reverse complement strand
GCTACTTGTGATTGTTTGTGGGAAAAAATATTTTTTGATACCTACGCAGTTCATTTTTATTGTCACATGTTGTTAGTTTTGTTACTCCCATGTGAAAGTTCATGTTTCTTTGAACAAGATTCAGGATGTAAGCAGTAGTATCTTGCGACTTGCTACTTGCGACGTGTTACCTCAGTGCGAAACGCGCCTAATGGTAACGGAATCAAAAAACGCATTATTTCGAGTTAGCGCTCTTTAGAACCAGCAGTGCAATATCTAGTTCTTCTCTCCGTGTATGCAAATGTTACGGACCTCTCACACTGGAGTCTCACGACAGTCTCCTAGATCCTCAAAGGGTTGATCCTCTGGAAACCGATTGCTCAAGACACATCGCGCCCAATCAACGTTTCATAGTTATT
>NW_007445096.1:0-398 GCF_000475195.1 Diaphorina citri | reverse complement strand
TATCTTTTCTTCATCTTGCCTCTCTCTTGACGTTGGGCCTGGAGTGTTTCCAGAACAAGGAGGCAAGTTAGATACCTACCGAACGTGTATCTGGAGATAATTTCAAATTTGAACTTTTCAAGGAGGGAACTACTTAGGTTATTCCTAACGGGAGAACATGGTTTGTATACTGTACTGATGGAATGTTCAGACGTGTATTAGAATAACAAATACCCTGTTTAGTGCAGTGGTTAGCACGGTGAGCTTTGGATCTGGAGTTTGGGTAATCGAGTCCAAGACGTGTTGTAGGTATTATTAGAAGAACGATATTTGAGACAAAGTTAACCACTCTAGAGGAACTATTGGGTTGTACGGTAACTTCACAAAGTTACCGAGATACCGAGTCTTCAATACAAATT
>NW_007445095.1:0-398 GCF_000475195.1 Diaphorina citri | reverse complement strand
CTACTTATTGTAGTAGAAAATGCTAGATATCTATCGTTATCTATCTAGATATCTATGGACATGCTAACTTATTTGTTACTTGATTTTTTTCTCTCTTTTGCTGTAAATTCAGCTATTTACCTATATATGTAGCTAACAGCTGGTAGCAGTTTTCTTCTCAATTTCAGCAGCAGAATTGCATTAGTTGCCGTCAGTCTACTTCGTAACTTTAACCAATCCGTAACCATTTTGATAAACTTTACGTGAATGTTACGCGGATGCTACGTAAAAAAAAGAATTACGCGTTTGAGAAAAAATTACTTCTTGTATTTGTTTAACACTAACACTAAATTAAGATTTTTTCAAGGGACAATATTATTTGTGAAGCGCGAGTAGGTATAAAATAAATAAAGCATAAT
>NW_007445094.1:0-398 GCF_000475195.1 Diaphorina citri | reverse complement strand
ATTATGAATCCTTTGAGGGTTTGAGACCAATGTTCGAACTGACTTATCGTACCCCATATAACTTCTCTTGCCCAGTCTCCAGTCTTCCAGTCAACCCTTTTTCCTTCTCCTTCCCCTCCTCCTACTTCTCCTTCTCCTCCTTTTTTTTCTTTCGTATCACTTGGTTAACGCTAGAAAAGAACTTGGTTCGACTTTAAGTCTGAATTAACTTTCAACTCCAAATCCCGGAAATTCTGTGGGGTTTTGAAAAAAAGGGTTTTCGCGGATTTCAAGGGAAACTTTTTTTCTCCCTCTACATCCGACTTTTCACGCTTTGCAAAAATTTCGTCCTGAACTTTTTTTGTTGGAGGTTTTGTGTTGTTTTGACTTAGCGGTGTTCTTTCCATTCCAGAGCTTTT
>NW_007445093.1:0-398 GCF_000475195.1 Diaphorina citri | reverse complement strand
CTGAGTCATCATGTGAAGAGCCACAGACTAGGACAAATCCAGAGGATCAATAAATATCTGGCTAATTCTGGCTAGAGTGGTTAGATTTCTGCCTTCTGATAGAAATTTTCATTAGAACCATCCAATTCGTTCTCTGTGCAACTCGTTTTATTCCATTTTGGTTTTAATTCCTGTGCTCGGTTTTATCAAAGTTTTAGCAATAATCCATCTCTTGTCCATCAAGTGTCCCATGATGTTGACATTATTAAAAAATGTGGTATTCCGGAATGCGTCTGTTTTGAAACAGAAGCCTTCGTGTAGATCACTTGGAACTAATATTAGGATCAATCAATCATTTAGCTCCTTACAAAAGTCGACAATGAATATGACAGCTCAGAGCATCAGAAGACTTTGCAACA
>NW_007445092.1:0-398 GCF_000475195.1 Diaphorina citri | reverse complement strand
CAGCAAATCTTTTGATGTCATCACCCAAGTAGGCAATACTTGCTTCCAGACCCATATGCTCATGAGGGGGTGGATGTAGCTCTACAGTGGAAGGTTTCTGATTCTGTTGGTTTGATGGCTTCACAGCTACGCTTCCACCATTAGCTGTTTTCAAATTCTCACTTGGCTTTGTCTCTTGTGTTGTCTTGATGTCATGATTTTTCAGTTTTGAATCTTCCACCGAAAATGGTGGTTTATTGGAAATTTGCTCCTCCAATGTGGGTGCTGTGGTCTGGATAGTAGATGTTGATGTGGCCAAAGTTGAATTTAAATCTTTGGCCACAGTGTCTGGTATGACTAGAGTTTCTGTTGTCGATGATATCACTGGACTTGTTTCAATTGCCAAATCCATTGCTTCT
>NW_007445091.1:0-398 GCF_000475195.1 Diaphorina citri | reverse complement strand
GTGGCTGCATTGATGTCCCTTCACCCCCAAATTCCACATAGAAGTAAAATATTTTTCAGTCTACAAGTCCGAAAAAACAATAAGGATCAATCATTGCATTTGTAAGTTATCTACAAGTTAATGTAGTAAGTACCTAGGCCTAGGGACGTGATAGGACTTCTTATTACGAGGGAAGCTTGTTGTTACGTAAACCTGAGCTTTCTTAGGCAGGTTAGGATTTCCCCTATGGAAGAAGGGGGTAAATACACTGAAATGTTTTCATTGCACCATTACTAAGCGAGGGATTTATCAGCACTTCCGCAGGGATATTTTAGCCTGTAGAAGGGATTTCATGTATTCAGTCGATATTGATACTTGCTTCGTGGAAGACTGTGTCGCGCACGGGGCTAATAATTTTT
>NW_007445090.1:0-398 GCF_000475195.1 Diaphorina citri | reverse complement strand
AGAAACCTAATTCAGAGAGAATGGTGAGGAGATAATTTAAAATTCAACACGTGTTATCTATCTGCCTGAAAACAATATCTACGTGAAACAGAAGACATGATGGAATGAACATGGAACAAGAAGTAAGGAAAAAGAAGAGATAATAAGAGAACAAACGAGAGAGAAGGAAGGACAGGAGGAAGGGAGAGACAGAAACTGACAGGCAAAACTCAAATCATTAATATTCCAAATGCATCTACACTCCTATCTCCTATACCAGTAGTAGGTAGAGTCGACACTCTTATAGTATTTCTGAAACAAGAGATACTGACAAAGGCGACAGGCAGAAAATTATAATAAGCACAGCCTTTCTTCGTCTTTTCCCGTGTACAGACGGGGTCTGTACACAAAGCACAGCC
>NW_007445089.1:0-398 GCF_000475195.1 Diaphorina citri | reverse complement strand
CGCGGCAATGCCGCATGCTGCAGGTTGCTGTTGCCGGTTGCTTCCTAAATTGCCCCAGTGTAAAGGTACCTTAAGAAATAAAACAATAAAAAAGATTTTATAACTGATTAAGTATACCTACTTACCTTTAAATATCCTAAGTACAATGGGTGGTTTATCTCTCTTGGCTGGAGACATACTAATCGACTCGGTTTGTTGCACCACTATTTCCTCCATCTGTGATTCTTCCTCTTCATATCCTCCCTCGTCTTCTTCCTCTTCATTCTCATCAATTTCTTCTTCCGATGAAGAGTAGGTCTTTCTTCTTTTACTACTTCCCCTGAAAATAGAGAGCAAAATAGTATTTCACACAGTCCAAGCAAACAATTACCTATTCAAAATTTTCCTGTTTTTATCTA
>NW_007445088.1:0-398 GCF_000475195.1 Diaphorina citri | reverse complement strand
ATACTCCTTAGCAATACTAGCAATCAATCTACATAGAGTAGGTGCTATGCATGTAGTACCGTATTAGGTACTAAGTAGATACCACCCAGAAAGAATGAAGTGGAAAAGAGCAGAAGAAATAATGCTGAATGCTGACATTTAATTAAGGAGCGCGGCAGCGCTCCGCCCCGCCAAGTCAAGAAAGTTTGACTGCTTAATAATTTAACTTCAAATCATTGTTGGTTTGTTCGCATTTTTGTAAAGATGAAAAGTTGATTGGCATTTATTTTTTTATCAAAAGTTAATTCAAAGTTTGGACTTTGGAGTTAATAACAGAACAAAGTTTCAATGAGGGAGGCAGGAAGGAGAGATAGGGAGAGGGAGGGAGGGAGAGAGAGAGAGAGAGAGAGAGAGAGAGA
>NW_007445087.1:0-398 GCF_000475195.1 Diaphorina citri | reverse complement strand
CTCTCAGCTTCACCACAAATAAATGATTTAGATTTTTTTAGATTTTAGCATAGAATCGACTTTTTTTTTAGGAAAACACGAAAAACTCATATCTTTTGAAACAAGCAGGCGATTTTAATGGTTTTGGTATTGAAAAAAAAGCAATCCTATCCTGTCTTCCTTCTCTCTTCGATTTCGAGACGATAAGACCTTAGCAGTTACAGTTCCCTCGGTCAAACCTCTTCAATTCTGTTGGTAGAGGGTGTCCACAAATGTATGAACCACTCAAATTGCTCCGAATCTGTTGGCATTTACGAAAAAAAAAGAAACATTTCTTTGATTTTGGCAACCAATTTTTTGGCAATTTAATTTGAAAAAAAAAAGAAAAAAAATTACCTGCGGCTGCCGCAGCAAATGGG
>NW_007445086.1:0-398 GCF_000475195.1 Diaphorina citri | reverse complement strand
CGGGCGGGAATCGAACCCGCGGCCTAGCGCTTACAAGGCAGACGCACTACCAACTAAGCTAACTAGGCTGGCTACTTGAGTTTAGAATGCTTTTAACAGAAGCGTGAATAAGGATCAAGGGGTTGGATTGAAGAGCGAGAACCCTGCCACTTGAAATTAAAGCCCTAAATAAGGAGACAGGTAGAGGCCTGATAAGTATTATGGGGAGAAAATGAAAAGCTAAGGATTAAGACAACAAAATTTTAAGGATTATGGGGAGATTAGCTCCCTAAATAGTTAAGGATTTCAATTTCGATCTCCCGAAATCAGGGACTATCTAAATCTGAAACGTTTTCTTTTTCTCATTTCAGCCATTTACGAGGACCCATCGGATACAGAAAGTAAGTTCAACATCAGAT
>NW_007445085.1:0-398 GCF_000475195.1 Diaphorina citri | reverse complement strand
GATTATTATCAATAGTGAGACCCAACCTTTTTGCACAGGGATAAGTGATGAAATGACTCATGCTGCCTGAATCTAACAGCATGCGAACTAAATGTACCTTGCCATTCTGGTCTGAAATAGAAACCTTAACTGTGGAAAGTAAAACAGTGTGATTGAGGATAAAATTCCATTCCTCGGCTGGGATTGAACCCACGCCCTCCTGTTTACCAGGCGAGCGCCTTGACCACTACAACACCGAGGCAGGTAGGGGTCGGCTGGTGGAGCATCATCTGCTTTACACTATGGTTGGCCAAAACTTGAAAGACATCGACTGAAACCAATGTAGAGTAATAAAATCAAAGAATTTTGGAGGGGACGATAAGACCATAGCAGTTACAGTTCCCTCTGTCAAACCTCTT
>NW_007445084.1:0-398 GCF_000475195.1 Diaphorina citri | reverse complement strand
ACCCCCAGGGACAAGCACCACAAAGTGGTGAGCGATTTCTAATGTGTGCCATACTTAACTGAAAGATATGGCTATGTAGTCTATGTAGTATGTACAGTTGTACACGTACAGGGTGTGTCAAAAAAGAGGGGTATATTTTAATCCGAACCTTTGTGGACCATTTCAGGGAGGGTCAACTCTGGAAAAAAAAATTAAAACTATTTTTTGGAATGACCCAGATCTACTTTGGAACTTTTTTTTTAAAACTTTTACCATATCTCTAACCGTTTAGTCGGTATAGCTGAAAACCGCCAAAAAACGGTCGAAATCCGTCCAAAAGAATCAAAATACCGCCAAGCGCAGCACCTATCTTAACTAAACGTTTTTTGTTGCATCCTTGTCACATTTGTGAACTACAT
>NW_007445083.1:0-398 GCF_000475195.1 Diaphorina citri | reverse complement strand
GAGAGAGAGAGAGAGAGAGAGAGAGAGAGAGAGAGGAAAAAGGATAGAGAAAGAGAGAATGGAAATCCCACATGAATTATTTGTATTGTCTTGTTTTTATTTAAATAAATAAAAAAAAAACAAACAAAAACAAACCAACAAATAATGTACCTAGTCTATTATTTGTATTCCTAAAAGTCTATAAGATTCACATCAAGGCTCTATGCTGCTTCCCCAAATTTCAGTACAATGGGAGCAAACCATTCTTTGGGAAATAGAATGGAATAACAATAGAGTAGAATAGAATGGACTAGAATAATAATACAGTAGAATAGAATGGACTAGAACAGGGGTTCTCAACCTTTTAGTAAACACGTACCACTTGAAATTTTCAGAGATTTTGACGTACCACCTTATAT
>NW_007445082.1:0-398 GCF_000475195.1 Diaphorina citri | reverse complement strand
TTGGATAATTTCTTCGTCAAATACGCATAGGGAATTAGGGACTAATGTCTAAACTTTTAGTGACCATCACCACTAACTACATTACATAAACAAATAAACACATAATGGACGATGTTCGTTCAGACTGTCTGATAGATCTGTACAACCTAGGTCTATCAGACAGTCGGTCCGAGTGTGGCGGAAAACGCTTTCGACTCCAGTCTTCAGACTGTCACATGTCCGCCACTCACGCTCAGACTATCTGACAGACCCAGATGACAGTCGGAGCGTAAGAAGTGGCCGAATGTGGTAGTGTTCAGGTTGGAAACCCGAAGGTGGTAAAAAAACTTGTGCGTGACTAATTAAAATTAAACGTTCCTTATCAGCTTACACGTTCTAACGCAAAGCTGAAAATTTTG
>NW_007445081.1:0-398 GCF_000475195.1 Diaphorina citri | reverse complement strand
ATCCATGCCGCCTTTTTCAAATAAAAAATGCTACGAGGAAATGAAAATGTTTGCACTTTTTTCGCAACAAAAAATGCAAAGTTACTCGTATTTCCTCTGTTGGATTATAGGTATAACATATTTTTGTTCAACGAGGTATACATAGTTGCAAACATCTTCTAGGTACCTAAGCCCAACTACTCGTATGTAGGTATCTAAATAGAAAGATAGGCAAGTTTTTCTCCAAAATGTGACGTCTCTTGAATGTATTTGATTATCCAAAGTGATTTCAACATACTCCTCGGTGACGTCAACTTGTCCTCCAAAGATTTCAACATAATTATCCCTGTATATCATAGTTGCAGTGTTGTTCTAATGGAAACAGGAGGTAATGTAACTAGCTATGGGTCTGGAACAAT
>NW_007445080.1:0-398 GCF_000475195.1 Diaphorina citri | reverse complement strand
TCAAGAATGCCGGGAGGCGCGAGAAAGTCAAGAGTTCGATGTAATGCCCGGCTTACATTAATATATTAATACGAAACCGAGTTTTGAGCTATGTACCTATATCCCACAGAAAGAAGAAATGTGGGTACTACCTGTTCAATGAGGAGTAAGAATTCAGCTTCAACGAGTTATTGGTCTTTCATGTCAATAACAACAATGAACGCAATTCGCTGTCAATACTCAAGGAACCTAGTTTGTTGATGTCCATAATTTGTAAACAAAATGTGTCAGAGACTGTCTCCTGAAAAGTCAGAATATGTCAATTTACATACACCTACTATCTACTAAACTTATAAAATGAACGACAGATACATATCAGAAGGTCCATCATACATCATGCATCTGATTTTATCTCAAAT
>NW_007445079.1:0-398 GCF_000475195.1 Diaphorina citri | reverse complement strand
ACAGACCCCGGTCTCAGAGACAGTCTATCAGACGGTCTGACAGACCTAAATCTCAAGCTTTTTCCGCCACACACGTTAAGACGATATGACAGACCCAGGTCTGGGAGAACGCAGTCTGTCAGACGGCCTCGCCGTGAATGGCTGGCTTAACACAATTACATTGCATTGAAATAGGGATTTTTTTCTGACGAAATTCCTGTGTGCGGAGTCCAGTATGAAGGACTATTGCACCCTAACACAATTAAGAGTTCTTGTAATTTATCGATTCCATTTTTACCCGTGTAAATACCTCGTGCGTCAGAGGAAAGTAGGAAGCTGTATACTTCTCCCTGGTGGTTGTCAAGCCTGTACTTTCTGAGACCGGCTTGCATAGCGGTATATCCCAGCATCACCCTTTA
>NW_007445078.1:0-398 GCF_000475195.1 Diaphorina citri | reverse complement strand
AATCTGAGTGTATTAAAATAAATCCTTGTTTGATACATTGTGTCCTTATGAACATAAATAAAAATAAAACCTGTAATTACTACCTATTTATAATTCTTCTATGTTTACTTATTTCTTTGTCTTCTTCCGAAAACTATGACCTACACATGCATTACCGAATGTTGAGTTGATGACAATTATTGGAGTTCGGGTCTACAACTTTGGTTTCCTTTGAAATGTTTGTATCTTTGGGTATTGGCCATGCCATGCTCGCAGCATACGAGTATACAATACTTGGAGGATAACAACCACATGAAAATTGAGGGCTGCTGCCGAATTTCTGCTGAAATTCGTGTTTTCTTTTTGACGATGATTTTGAGATAGGTATTTCTTGAATTTTGATCGAAAATCCAGTACTG
>NW_007445077.1:0-398 GCF_000475195.1 Diaphorina citri | reverse complement strand
AGAGAGAGAGAGAGAGAGTCACAAGTCAAATAAGTGTGTCTAAAATTATACACAGAACCTGCACAACCACCCCTTTCTTCACTTCAAAATCAGGAAATCACATTTTGGAAAGGGAGGACGGAAAAAAGTCAAAAGGGGTGCTTGGTTTTGTGAGTTTCGAATTGATTTTGCAAGTTTTTGAATTTTGAAATAATTTTGGAATCATTCTCGGAGTTAATTGCATAGAATTATGATTTCGGAGCATTTCGAATGATTTTTCCGACTTCAAAAGGCTCGGAGAATTGCTTCTATCCATTAAAATAATATGTTGAAGTGATACACATAATAGGTTGTTCGAAAATTTACCTATACATAATTTTAATTTCTCAATTTTTGGATCATTAGTGTTGTTGAATAGA
>NW_007445076.1:0-398 GCF_000475195.1 Diaphorina citri | reverse complement strand
TTAAGCCCGCACGCAGTTTATTCGATCGTGGTTAAAGAAAATCAGTACCTATGTACCTACCTAATTTGTTTAATATTCGGTTTATTATTATTGATTTGATTTTTAGTCCGTCCTTCCTTTATTATTACAATAGTAATAAAAAGATATAAGGGACGGACTATTGTATTCGCAAGGTGTTCTTTACCATCTACTTTTTTTTATAGTGAGCACTGTGCACAATGAGGTTAAAAGGTTAATGCCTGGGACGTTCTCTATTCTCTACCACCCAACTCGGGTTGTACAGGGTGTCCCACTCATTTCTGTTCTCCATTTCAGGCGATGGGAAAGTTGACGAGTCCAAAATCTCGGAGATTGCCAGCAAAGTGTGTGAGAGTACCTTCCCTAGCGAGGCTCTAAGC
>NW_007445075.1:0-398 GCF_000475195.1 Diaphorina citri | reverse complement strand
TATTATTTTAAAAAAAAAAAAAGATTTTTGATTTTATCCTTTGGATTAGGGTTACTTAGTCCAATAGTAGTTGGAACGTATCAGCCACTTCATGCTTTCTACTTACTCCAATGGGTGACCTTAATCCAAGGTCTAATTTAACCAACTCAGCTTTTTCATCCTATCAGACACAGCCCCGAGCATACCTATAATTCTCCTGACAACTCCTCCTTAAAAAGCATAATTTTCACCACTCATTTGCCTTAAAGATTACACGCGTCCATTCCAATCTCCACACTCTCGCCGGAATGATGATGATACTTCATGGGCAACTTCTTCAGTATCTTCCCGGTCTTCGAGCAGAGAAGCACGGGGATGGAACACTTCTCCTCGCAGTTATGCGTGTTCGTGCCCTTGTT
>NW_007445074.1:0-398 GCF_000475195.1 Diaphorina citri | reverse complement strand
GTAATAGGCTCTAATATTGGCGATCTGTATACAAGGTCCTTGGTTCAATCAACTTGGTGACCTTCCTATTTGTTGAGGTAGAGAACACTTATCATATTGTGATGGTCCCCAGTCTGACGTCATTAGTCTGAGAGATGTATCACTTGTATCAGGCTATCAGGTGTCACTTGTTACTGATCTCAAATACAGAGGACCTATATCTTTTTGTTTGATGGGGGATTAATCGCTAAGGTCTTAAGACCGCGTTTTACGAATTCGGAGTTGGCATCAATTCTGGATTCAACTGGGTATTAAGTATAGCCCACTCCTAGATTGATCTCAATAGATCAGTTGCGCTTACTTGGGTGATGTTTCAAAGTCATAGATCAGGAAAAATGAGGACCAACGGAATTTTTCTT
>NW_007445073.1:0-398 GCF_000475195.1 Diaphorina citri | reverse complement strand
CCAGTTTCTGGTGCAGTGCTAGATCTGAGGTACCAATGATTCGACACGCCTGAGTGTACTGAACCACAGCATCGTCTGCAAATAAGAAGTTAGGAGTATATATAGGTAGCGGAAGAAATATGTTGCTGTAAGCAATATTCTCACTTATAAATTGGACTTCAATTAAAAATATTATTATGCCTTGATTGGGATTCCAATGGAAGAGAGTGACTGGAGTATTGTGTGAGAGGAAAATGAACTTGAGGATAAAGGGAAAAGTGTATAAACCAGTGGTGAGACCGGCAATGATGTATGGGACAGAAACGTGGGCGATTAACAAGGTGTCGCCACAGGCGAGATATTCAAAGTCAAATAGACTGATTGGGCGGGCCTGAGCCGTCGTGGACAGAGGTGTGCCA
>NW_007445072.1:0-398 GCF_000475195.1 Diaphorina citri | reverse complement strand
GTGACATGAACGGCCATGCCTTAAGGATTTACTAGCAGAAATCCGGAGCGAAGCGACGGCTTTCGGCTAGTAAACTAATAAAGAACATGTCCACAACCTAGATATGAATTTTAAAAATATTTGCAGATAGGAGATACCACTAAGGATTTTTGATTTCTCCTCAGAATATGTAATTCATAGGTTAAGGGTGAATGTCAACCCTCGCTAATTCCTCATGGGTATTAAACTACCTAAGTTTAGACGAGGAAAAAATCCCATTACGAGTACCAAATTTATACTTTTTTTATGATTGGTATCTACTCATCTTACAAGAACCTATAATTTAAACATAATATATCTACTCATATTTGATTAATGAATGAAATCTGGTTTAATGAATGACATTCCCTTGATGATAG
>NW_007445071.1:0-399 GCF_000475195.1 Diaphorina citri | reverse complement strand
TTTTCCCTATCTTTCAAGGAAATCCGATTCTATCAGAGGAACAGATCATCGAAAGTGTTCAAATAATGAGACTAATGAACTTGGACCTCTGCCTAAAACTTGGACCATACGTCCTGTATCTAAATTCGTAAACCTTAAATACTAAAATATATACTAACATTGGTCCCAAGATTTAAGAACTTAAGAACACTAAGGCGTTTGGATCTAAAGAAGACATTTGGATCCCTTTTTGCCTAAAATACCAAGAGTGGGTTTAAGATTTAAGACACCCAACAACTAAAAATCCCGCTGTCTAAAAACTAAGAGAGGTCCTAATATTCAAGACCTAAGAGCACCAAGGCAGAAACCCTAGAACTCTAGGACACTCTAGGTGGTCTCGGTAATCTAAACCACATGCCG
>NW_007445070.1:0-399 GCF_000475195.1 Diaphorina citri | reverse complement strand
TTCCGCATATTTCTACAATCCTAATAGCTACCCTCTACCTCGCATAGATAGCCTATCTCAAGCCCTCTCCACAACCCTAGCCTAACTCTACAGTGTGGGGGTGAAGTTCCAAGTGAGATCTACCCCATCCCTATGAAGAACTACCCCGTCTACCCCAAAGATCTACCCCATCTCCTTGAAGCATACCACTCACGAAAATGTCTTTGGGTAGCACCTTACTGAAACCTCCAACAAGTGGGAGTATTCTGTTCCCGCCCCTTCAATATATATAAGCCGCAACCATGCACACTGTTGCTTCCATTTCGTGTTGTGACTCATCTCGCAATACGCGTTCACAATTTCTGTGGACAGTGAACATTTCTTTGCGATTTTTTGACGAATTTTCTTCCGATCTCACTC
>NW_007445069.1:0-399 GCF_000475195.1 Diaphorina citri | reverse complement strand
AAATCTACGGTTACAGGTTACATCTCGTTCTACGTCTATCTACTATTTATGTAGTTCTAAAACCAAGGAAATCACAAATGATCTTTTTTCTCAAAATCAGTGTTTGCTATTTCCCGTCTGCATTTCTCTTGGCATATTTTTTGACCAAATCTTTCCCAATCAAACCAAGGAGAACCATAACGCCATTTAACTTTGTCATTGGTAATTATTTGGTTTGAACTATGCCATTTTTACAGAGCAGTCGTCCCAGGTTGCTATTTTTTACATTTGGACTCCTGATTTCTGCTTTTAGTATTTTCTATGCCATTGTACGATTATTTGTTGTTACTATTGCCTTAATCTATCTTTAATACGTCTGCGACATGTATCCTTCTTGTTCTCTGTACTTTTACTGTAATT
>NW_007445068.1:0-399 GCF_000475195.1 Diaphorina citri | reverse complement strand
TGCATCCGTGAGTGAATGCAATCATAAGATTAGGATAGGAGTAGAAGGAGTTACAAGCAGGAGGGAGAAGAAGTAGGAAGGAGTTGGGGAAAAAGGGGAATTATAAAGAACAGAGAGAGAAAGGGGCAAGAAATGGAAGGAAAGAGAGAACGAAAGAAGAGGGAAAAAAATGGATGTACTGTAAAGGTTAAGGAGAGGGGGGAAATAAAGAATGAGAAACTGGTAACGAACGGAATGGAGAAGAGGAAGAAGAAGGAGGAGGAAGAAGAATAAGAAGAAGGAGGAGGAGAGGAGGAGGAGGAGAAGAGGAAGAAGAAGGAGGAGGAGGAAGAAGACGAAGGGAAACGAAGGGAAAGAAATAGATAAACAGTAAAGGTTAGAAAGGGAGAATAGAAAATA
>NW_007445067.1:0-399 GCF_000475195.1 Diaphorina citri | reverse complement strand
AACAAACTAGGCAGCAAAAATTTGAACTCAATTGAGTTATCTCCGTGCCTACAATCTCTTTTTTTTAAACACCTGCTATATTAGACGCATGTTGTCTGTGTCGTACCATGCCCCTTCAAACGTAAAGACTCCGTATACAACACAATGTAAGGAATAATGAGAACCAAGTACGTATAGAAAGTAAGAAAGCTACCAACCCAAATTGCGCTCTCAATTTGAAAGCTACCTTTACCTGCCTATCTATATACCTGAATAGACCAGTTGCGCTTACTTCGGTGAGGTTTCAAAGTGAATGAACAGTAAAATAGATCAGTTGTTGCGCTTACTTGGGTGATGTTTCAAAGTCATAGAGCAGGAAAATTGAGGAACAACGGAATTTTTCTTTTTCTTCTACGACTT
>NW_007445066.1:0-399 GCF_000475195.1 Diaphorina citri | reverse complement strand
ATTTTGAGAATTTGACCACAATAATAGTAGTAGCCTACTGCTGGAGTAAAGAGACTTTTCAGTCCTATGCGAGCAGTAAGTATAAATACTCGTAAGCACTATTATTATTCATATTATTTCTCTCCCTTTCCTTCTTTCTTCCTTTCTCCCTCTCTATTTGCTTCCTCTTTTTCTTCCAACCTCTCTCTCTCTCCTCTCTTCTCTTTCTCTCCCTCTCTCTTCTCTCTCTCTCCTCTGATACGCCCTTGTTCTTTTCCAATATCCCTTTGATTCCCAATCTATGACGTGATTTCCTTCTTTCTTTCCCTTCCTCCCTTTCCCCTCTCACTCACTCCTGTTGGATAGACTAGGTCCTCTTTAGTTAATGAAATTTTCATACAACTCACGAGGAGGGAGGGG
>NW_007445065.1:0-399 GCF_000475195.1 Diaphorina citri | reverse complement strand
TTTCCTTGTCTTTAATCCACTCCTTTATTGACATTATTTCATCGCCACTTTACTACCTGGCTGCCTGATCAACTATTCATACTCACATTGACCTGCTTCTGATTTCAACGCACCCCCGCTGTCAACAATCAGTGATCATCAAGACTATGTTCATCAAGCCCCAGCTGAAGTGGATATTGTGCAGTTACATGTGACCGCTATACAAAAACCTGTTCATCATCATCATCATCTTAGAGGCAATTTCAATTATTCTTACCATATCTAATTCCTTGAGCTTCTCGCATAAACGAACAGTTATGAGGTTCTTCTGAAATGTGAAGGAAATCTCCACCTAAAATCCTTATTACTCCTATTTCTTATCAATCAGAAATTCAGAGCAAAAATTATGCCCCGTCAAAC
>NW_007445064.1:0-399 GCF_000475195.1 Diaphorina citri | reverse complement strand
AATTGCTTTGTAAGAAGCAAAGGTTGTTGAATACCGTGCAGTGAGCAGTATTATAGGTTAACCAGTGAAACATAAATAGTACCCTACGGCCTACAATGTGCTGTATGCAGGTCACCTACTTGTTACCTACAATAGGTATTAAGTAGGTACCTACCCACGAGTGGTAGTAAAAAGATGTGCAATGTTTGGGAAAAAAGTAAAAAGATGGATTAAATTTGATAAATTTTAACATCCTCCTTTTTATTCCTTTCATATGTAGGTACCCTATTTTGCTTGAAAAATCCGGAAATAAAAAAAACATGGTTTAATAGAAAGAAAGTATTTCAGGGTGTCTACCAGACTGGAAAACCGGGAAAACCGGGAAAAGTCAGGGAATTTCATGGAGACTGGAAAAGTCAG
>NW_007445063.1:0-399 GCF_000475195.1 Diaphorina citri | reverse complement strand
TATGCTTATGTAATACATATGTATAATGTAGATTATGTATAGATTATAATGCAATAGGGCACACACGAGTATTCTTCACCATGAGAATACAGGGTGAACTGAGAGGACTGAGAGAAATGGACATGATCCCTTAGGTGCTAGGTCCATATTGCTCTATGGATCTAGAGCAATTTTTTAGCCTCTCTAGATGGAGAGTACTGCATACAATCTGACATAACCTTTGCGAATAGTTGAATACGTGTATCCACTTTCTTGAAAGATTCCACAGAAGTTTTGGATTTTCATTTTGTATTTTCTCTCTCACAAGCCACCCTGTACATAGAATATTGATATAGTATGTTCAGCTTTACATTTTTGAACATTCCATGTGATGTATGTTCCTGAGGAGATATAATTTTT
>NW_007445062.1:0-399 GCF_000475195.1 Diaphorina citri | reverse complement strand
GTTCAGTGATTGACGGCCGGTCAACTATGTGTGGACGCACTTTAAGACCTACCACTAGACAATAATTAAAGCTAGTTCAAGATTGATATGCGGGTTAAGGAAATTGAGGGCTTCCTCAATGGGAGGTGTAGTGCTGGTATACCCGTACATATTATGTATTCGCTTCCACAAGTTCCTCCCACCTATTACGCGCAATGACAGACACATCCTAATTTTATATGGGAGTCAGTACTATCCCGTTGGACTCTGGAGTACATTCGGGTTAAGGTTGACTGTTCTCAGTTGAGAATTCAGGGCACCTGTCCTTCGCTTCATTATATTGACAGTTGCTCCACACAGACACAATTAAGGCAAAGGAGTTTGCTCTTGACTATAGCCACTGTCCACATACATAGTGAC
>NW_007445061.1:0-399 GCF_000475195.1 Diaphorina citri | reverse complement strand
TTTTTTTGACAAAATTTCAATTTGATGTGCCATTCTTCAAAGAAGGTCAATCAATATTCGCCCTGCATCAAAATTTAAAAATATTTAGTCCCTTAACCTGTGTTCAGACAGACGACGGCGGTCGATCGATGTGAAAAAATACAAGTCAACTTTTTTACAGTCGCTTGTCGACTACGTGTGGACATAGCTTGAGATTTTTCACGGAGCAGGGGTTCATTTTTCTTTTCTGATGATTTCTGAGCTGCAAAAGTCTTCTGGATTTTTTCAAGGTACCTCCCAGTCCCTATATTATGATTCTCACCTGAAATTTGAGGCTCAGGTAGAACAAGCTTGGAGCGTTTCTTCTCAGGTTCCAAATTCTGTAGCATGGCTGTCGGAATATCATTCTCCTTTCTTTGC
>NW_007445060.1:0-399 GCF_000475195.1 Diaphorina citri | reverse complement strand
CAGGTGCCTCCTTTGACAGCGTCTTGGCCTGAGAATTGAGAAGTGGATAAATTAATTCAAATTTGAAGAGTTTTTTTTTCTAGAGGTTCATTAGAGGGAACTGTAACAACGGAGGTCTTATCGTTCCGAAACCGAAGAGAGTAGGACATGATTAAAGGCCAGCACGAACCTTTTCTGCTGATAAAGTTCGCCCAGGGCGGGAATCAAATCAGCGACTACCTAAGGCTTACAAGGCAGAGGTGCTAGCCTCCAAGGCTGGAGTAAATTATATTAAATACATTTCATTGAAGTACATGGAGACACGTAAATTGTTAGTGTTCAGTATATGGAAAGGCCGCTGGGTTTGGAGAATTGAATGAAAGTTTTTAGTATATTGGAAACGGGAGCCGAAACTTACAC
>NW_007445059.1:0-399 GCF_000475195.1 Diaphorina citri | reverse complement strand
TAAAATGGACGCGGCACATGAAGGATCAGGAAGAGACCGCCTTAACATAATAATAATAACAACAACCACCTCTACAACAGTCTACAGAAAACACAGTAGCTACTAACAAGGTGCATTACACGTGTCTACAAAAACCACGCCTCATCGAGCATCATTCTAGGTATTATTTCTATTCCTCTTCTCTTTTAGTGTCTTTAGAAACGGCAAATTTATGAAACTGCCAGGACAGAACTCCCAGAAACTGCATTTGTAGAGCTAAGCAGATAGAGCTCATTCCTTACCTGTTTTATTGCAGCGGGAATGTTTATATCTGGAAAGTTTTTGTATAATATTCAAGGAGGAAATCAAGGAAATGTAAACTCGGGGGAGGACGAGAAGGAAGACGGGTAAGATGATATT
>NW_007445058.1:0-399 GCF_000475195.1 Diaphorina citri | reverse complement strand
CCTGCCACTGGTCACTGCTCATGCCTACGTTCAACCTAACATTAACCTGGGTTAGGTTAGATTAGGTTAGGTTAGGTCACTGCTCATGCCTACGTTCAACCTAACATTAACCTGCCACTGGTCACTGCTCATGCCTACGTTCAACCTAACATTAACCTGGGTTAGGTTAGGTTAGGTTAGGTTAGGTTTGGGTTAGGTTTGGGTTAGGTTAGGTTTGGGTTAGGTTAGGTTTGGGTTAGGTTAGGTTTGGGTTAGGTTAGGTTAGGTTAGGTTTGGGTTAGGTTAGGTTTGGGTTAGGTTAGGTTAGGTTTGGGTTAGGTTAGGTTAGGTTTGGGTCAGGTTAGGTTTGGGTCAGGTTAGGTTTGGGTCAGGTTAGGTTTGGGTCAGGTTAGGTTTGGG
>NW_007445057.1:0-399 GCF_000475195.1 Diaphorina citri | reverse complement strand
AATTTTCTACTTGTAACACTAGACAAAGGAAATTTGGAGAATCTTAACGAAAAATCGTCGAAAACTTGAAACTCACTTCGTTCAACCACGACAATAAAAACTCACTCATCTCTCCCTCCTGATTGGAGTCAAGTGGAAAACAATGCTGCGGGCCAACAACTTCTTTCAATGTCGAGGTTTGCTTTACGACCTTGTTCGTGAAAAAAATTTGGCAGAAGCCAGTTTAGTTGCCTCGTTAATGCTTTTCCTTGTGTTCTTTAGAACAACCAAGTTGGAATAATGAAAACTGATGTTCAGATTCCCACGATTTTGAATAAATTTCGCCTGTCTTATGTTGAACCCAAAAAGGTTGACCATACCCAATTGATTTTCAGCAAATACGGTAGCGTTAGATGTGTC
>NW_007445056.1:0-399 GCF_000475195.1 Diaphorina citri | reverse complement strand
TTCGGGTTGATGAGACCTTAGCAGTTACAGTTCCCTCTATCAAACCTAAAAAAATACCTCAGTCCAAAAACTATATCGTCGCCTATAGTAAATAGGAGTGCGTGGGTTCAATCCCAGTCGAGGTATGAAATTTTGTCCTCAATAAAATTTGAGAATTTGACCACACTAATACCTAAATAGGTAAAGAGACTTTTCAGTCCTATGTGAGCAGTATAAAAAGGCCTCGTGAGAAGTGTGCTGTATCCAAACCGTATTCGGCATTTTATTACACTTTAATTTTTATTACAACTTTTGGAGAGCAGAAAAAAACTTAAAGCCCAGAAAAAACTTCGAGACCATTATTACAGTCTGAATAGAACGGTAGGCTCTTTAAATACAAGCACCAAACTCTTTGAATTT
>NW_007445055.1:0-399 GCF_000475195.1 Diaphorina citri | reverse complement strand
TGTTAAGCTACGCCGAGCAAGGCCAATAAATGGATGGGTGACTTAAACATTATATTGGGAATAAAAGGAGAACGGGCTGTAGTCTTGATTTTAAATCATTACATGAAAGTAAAATCAAAAAATCAAATCAAGAATAATAATAAACTGAATATTAAACAAATTAGGTAGGTACATAAATACTGATTTTCTCTGATCACTACGGGTTAAAAAATTCCCGGAGGGACGGGCCCTGCATGTTTTAATTACAGCGCCGTAAGGTGCGAAACTAGAACAAACATCACGTCCTTTCTCTGTTTTATCTATAAAACAGCACTTTCTTTTCCTTCCATTATAGAAGATAATGAAAGAATAAATAAAGCAAGGGAACAAATAAAATAAAATCGTGCGTACACACTCAAA
>NW_007445054.1:0-399 GCF_000475195.1 Diaphorina citri | reverse complement strand
GTTAACAATATCACTTAGAGAGCAGACAAATAGATCAAGGCCCACATCACTTGCTTTATTCCCCATGGACTGAAACCTGTTTATTTTATTTTAATTGTAAAAGAAAATATTAGAAATAAATCAAAAATCTATCTTGTATTCCATATTTATTTATTTGACTAAACAAGGACTTTGATGAGCTTAGCCGAATTGGTCTGACAGCTAAATATGAGATTATGACAAATAATAAAATGACGATGTCGTATTTTATTGTCCTTTTTTGGATGAGAAACTTCTGTCTTCGGGTAGATTGTAATTGTAATTTGTTTATTTGCATCAATGATAGATTACAATATTGCAAGGGTATATACACAAAAGAAAGTGTAAAATGGAAAACTCTGCCAGTTCTGAGCCCATTTA
>NW_007445053.1:0-399 GCF_000475195.1 Diaphorina citri | reverse complement strand
AGCGAATACAATAGTCCGTCCCTTATACCTTTTTATTACTATTGTAATAATAAAGGAAGGACGGACTAAAAACATATGTAGTTTCGAGATAATCGCGTTAAACGTGTTTATTTTCAAATTCACACAATGCAATGTTTCACAAAAAGCTGTGTTAATCTTCTCATTTTCGTCAGCGTCGATAAAGTCGGTGAATCCTTTCCGACCCGGAGTTGCATGTCAAATGCCGCAGTCGCAGAGTAGACTCAAGGTTCGCTAGTGCCTGAAATACCGGTTGCATTGTGGCTTTTAGGAGTGGTCTTTTCAAGTGAAACTAGAGCAGAGGTTCCCAATGTGAGGTACGCGTACAACTAGTGGTATTTATTTGACCCCCAAACCACACAAAATTGATGTTTGATGGTA
>NW_007445052.1:0-399 GCF_000475195.1 Diaphorina citri | reverse complement strand
TCGCTTTCCCACTAAATGTTCGTTTGACAGGAATGCAAGGTCTGACGCAACAACTGGACTTACATCTCACTGGAGAACATCGCTTGCTACAGGGAACACATGAATGGGATAACACACTTCTCAGAGACTTGCAAGGTTTAACATATCCAGGACACACTGGTTGACAACAGCATGGTTTGACTAAAGTACAGAACGAGCGCTGGAACTTTCTCATCAGGCTTTCCCAAGGGTTACATGGAGTTTGGCAACACCGCATATCACAATCATCGCAACATAGAGCACAACCTGGATCCTCCTGACAAATTAGTTTCCGCTGACGTTTCAGCGTACAGTAGATTCTTTCCAATTGTTTTTGAAGTTTAGTGTCTTTATTAAGAAGGCTTCCGAGTTTTTCTTTTG
>NW_007445051.1:0-399 GCF_000475195.1 Diaphorina citri | reverse complement strand
CACCAAGGAGCACTGCCCCAAGATGACCATGCTGGGCCTAGCCACCAAGGAGCACTACCCCAAGATGACCAATCTGGGCCTAGCCGTCAGAGAGTTCGTCAACAAAGAGATATAAGAAAACCTTTGGCGGTATTTGCCTATAATAAAGGAAAGGGAGGCATTGATTTGAGTGATCAGATGACCTCTTACGCCTCCACAATCAGGAAAGGCGTTAAGTGGTACAGGCGTGTCGCGTTTGAGCTCCTACTGGGTATGTCAGTAGTAAATAGTTGGATTGTTTACCGCAAAATCACCAATAATAAAATTCCAATAAAAAAATTCAGGGAAACGTTGGTTTTACAGGCTCTAGTTGTAGAAAACCCCCGTGAACGAAGACCGTCTAGTGCGGCGTCAAGAGAG
>NW_007445050.1:0-399 GCF_000475195.1 Diaphorina citri | reverse complement strand
AAAAACTTTTTACAGGAATTTAGAGGTTTTTCGCTTTTGAATTCGATGTTCAATGGGATACAAAGTTAATTACGTTAAATTTTGGCGTTTTATAGGTGTAATATAGGTATTCTGAGATATTCAAGTTTTTTTCCAATTCCTTGAGATAAATTGAAATGATTTGCCTGTGTTACATTTCCTTATTTTTTATTTTGTCAAAATTTCTGAGCCATATTATGAGGGAGAATTTTTTGTGGAATAATAATATTAAGAGGCCTTATGTCATGGAAATATAAGTAAATGACATTTTGTTGGGGGAGTGAGGGAATTAGAGACAGGAAGATATTAGATGAGGGAGAAAATAAGGCAATAATTTCATTACCTATGTAAAAAAAGTGAAGTGATTTTTTTTTTTTTTTT
>NW_007445049.1:0-399 GCF_000475195.1 Diaphorina citri | reverse complement strand
GGGGAAATAGGGTAGGGGGGGGGAGGGAGGGAAGAGATACGAGAGGTAGAACCAAAGGTAGGGATATACAGTAGAACCTCGATTATATCAACCTCAATTATATCAACTTTCTATTATATGTATCAACTCCAAAAATTAGGGTTTTTTCCTATCTTTCAAGGAAATCCTACTTTATGAGAGGAAGAGATCATTGAAAGTGTTCATAGGTATTATAATGAGACCAGTGACGAAGAAAACAATATCGAAGATGTATTGTGTTCTTTGTTTGTTTCATTTAATTTAAAAATAAAAGTGTATTTCTTCCCCGTTTTGTTATTTTGCACCACTAAATTTGGCCCTATTTTCATTGTTTTATACGGAATTTCGATTATATCAACTTTTATACAGAACCTCGATTTT
>NW_007445048.1:0-399 GCF_000475195.1 Diaphorina citri | reverse complement strand
CCCTTCTCTCGCGTCCTTCCTTCCCGTATTCTCCTTTCTCTCCTTCTTCCTTTCCCTCTCCTCTTTCCTTCTTCTCTGGATCTCCTTTTCCTTCCTATTCTTCCGCTCGTGTGTTCAGCTTGAGATTTTTCTTATTAAGTTTTCTAATTCCATTCTCGTGTTGTACAACTTGTTTATTCTTTTCTTTGAGAATTTTCTTGTAAAGACCGCGGATTCTACCACCACGGAGCCGTTTACGGTAAGATCCTTTGCAAAGGTGTGGGTATTATGGGTTTTATTAAACCTCTTGAGAAAATCTGGTGTGAACATCACACGACTTTGTACATATTACATTTGTTGGACTACACCGTTCAAGGCTGGACTTTCTCCTATCCTGTCTACCTTTTTTCTGCGATCTCA
>NW_007445047.1:0-399 GCF_000475195.1 Diaphorina citri | reverse complement strand
AAGTTACCACATCATTTTCCACTTGCCGAGAACATCTCAGAATGGCCTATCTCAGCCCTGTTCATAACCACGGCCTCAAGAGCCTATATAAAAAAGTCAGATTTTTTTATGACACATTGAAATCGAAAGCCCTTAAATTCAAAACTTTAACATTAAAATGTAGCACACATGATATTTGTCTACTCACTCGGAATCCATACTTGGCCATGATCTTGGCGGCCACGGACGCTCCGAAGCTCTTCGGGTCAGGTCGGCTATTTCCGCCCGACGACTCTTGCAGTGAAGGGGGCGGGGCGATGGCTGCCCCTCCTTTCCTGATAAGAGTAGCGGAAGAGGAGAAGGCGGGGGTCTCTGTATCTGAGTCTGAATCGGAACTGTTGCCAGTCGCGCGCCGACTTT
>NW_007445046.1:0-399 GCF_000475195.1 Diaphorina citri | reverse complement strand
GGGTCTGGAGTTCAGACCCGAAACGTCCGAACAATAAGGTACGTGCCAACTTTAAGTCCACATAAAAAGTATAAGTAACAGTGTAGCGCGCGTTTCGTCTTCATTATGGTGTCCTTCTCGGGGTTTTATGGGGCTACCTGAAGGCTGAAGCTTACAAAGATCGTCCGAGGACCCTTGAAGAATTGAAGCACAACATCCGACGAGAAATAGGGCGTCTACCGGTAGCAATGTTTGAGAAAGTAGAGAGAAACTTCAGAAATCACCTCCATCGGTGTATCGAGAATGGCAGTCGTAATTTGAATGGAGTATACTGTTTGAAACAACATAAAGTCAAATTTCCAACATTTCTTGATACTAATCCATCAACAGAAGTCAAGAAGGTATCACGGATTTTTTTTT
>NW_007445045.1:0-399 GCF_000475195.1 Diaphorina citri | reverse complement strand
CAGAACGCTCGCTTTAGGAAGCGATGGATTCAGAGCTGCACCAGCTTCGTAGCGCAGATTATGAAACATCTAGCCGAACCCAACACACAACTGAGGTAAGTAGGTAGAAACACACTATCACGTCATGTCACGTGAGCTCATGGGGAGTCAGAAAGATGTAATTCGAAGTTTTCCCATAATATTGTAGGTAATCTCGTTCAGTACAGCTCCACGACTATCACGTGACGTGACGTGATGTGTTTCTACCTTTATAAAATGAAGCTCAAAGGTAGGGCAAACCCCTAAATACGGACCTGAGAGAGAGAGAGAGAGAGAGCGAGAAAAAGAAAGAGAGAGAGAAAAAAAACTACCGTTGTCTCCCAAATTTCTTCTAATTTGGGGACAGAACTTAAATTAAGA
>NW_007445044.1:0-399 GCF_000475195.1 Diaphorina citri | reverse complement strand
GTATCACCCATTTGAACCATACAGCATCCCTCTGTAAACAGAAATGGGAAATTTATTATTCATCATGGAGGGTTTTTTCCCTCTCAAACAATTTACATAGAACACAGTCCCAAAATTTTATGAGAAAATTTTCTTATTGGTTTCACCAACCTTCTTTTTAGTCCCTAACAGCCCTGTTAAGCCTATACAAATCAAATGGAAGTCAAACAGGCTGTTAGAAGGCCTTCTAGAGACTGAAAAAATATTGGCGAAAACGACCGACCATTAATGTGTTGAACATTTTTGCCAAATTTCATCAAAATTGGATGAATCGTTCGAGAGTTATCGTGGATCAAACATAAAAACTAACTCAATTCAAAACCGTCGTGTCAAAACTTAGACCTCACTTCATTCGGTCAA
>NW_007445043.1:0-399 GCF_000475195.1 Diaphorina citri | reverse complement strand
TATCACTGTACCCTTGAAAAACAATGATCATTGCTTTCATCTCTCATATGCTAGTGAGTTTGGTTAGCCACTTGAAAAGTTTTGCACTAGGACAATTGTGTTGACATTGTTGACCATGGTAAATTATGAATAACTGATGCAAAGTTATTCGAAAAGGTAGGATAGGAAATTGGGAATCGATTCTTAAGTAGCGTTCACACTATCGATTGACATCGACAGCAAGGTATCGGATATCCTCATCTATTGTCTTCTAATCTTGAGATCTACCTACTCTGAGGATAACTTGAGGTTTGAGTGAGGCTGAGGATCACTGCTGAGCTGAGCTCGGGACTTGAGAGTTTACTTCACGTGCAACTTTGACGTAAGTTTTGTCACACTCTTCACAAGCCTATTAGCATA
>NW_007445042.1:0-399 GCF_000475195.1 Diaphorina citri | reverse complement strand
CCTCTATTAATGTCGGGCGTCTAACTATATTAGTCTAGATCTAGAAGTTCTACTCTCAGGATCTTTGAAAGTTTGGACGTATGAGTAGGTACATCAGGATGTTTGAGATCAATTTTTAAACCTGTAAAATCAGTTTTATTCACCTGAATTTTAATTTTTAAACACGTCTGAAAAGTTAAAAAAAATCCCTTCGAGGAAATTTTCTTTCTCCTAATTTAAAATTGAATTAGTTTTTCTCCTTCATAATCTCCTTAAATAATATTTTGTTAATGCTTTCTATTTCTACTTAATGAAATTATTATTTTAAAAATGTGAAAGATAAAAAAACTCCCCCTCCCCCCACTAGTATTATTGACTTTGAAGGCTGTGAATGAAGACACTTTTTCAATGAATTTCAAA
>NW_007445041.1:0-399 GCF_000475195.1 Diaphorina citri | reverse complement strand
ATGCACTTTTTGGGTACTTTTACATCGGAATAGGACTCTATCTCGAAAAAAATTGTCATTTGGTTGAGCCCCATTGGTGGTAATCTTCCTACCTAGGTCTGTCAGACCGTCTAAGGCCGGGGGCCACAAAGTAAATTTAAACTCGGTTTCAGTTTAACCCTCGGATTGAGCAATCTCATTGGTTGATTTCAAGAAATTCAAAAACCAAAAAGTCAATCAGGTTTGATTAAACCTTAATCCGAGAGTTAAACTTAGACCGAGTTTAAACTTATTTTGTGGTCCCCGGCCTGAGTTGTCTACTACGAGTATTCTGTGTTCATATTCGGAACGGCTGGCTTTCTCCTATCCTGTCTTCCTTCTCTCTTCGATTTCGGGACGATAAGACCATAGCAGTTACAG
>NW_007445040.1:0-399 GCF_000475195.1 Diaphorina citri | reverse complement strand
TATTAGAAATTATTAACAAAATACAATGAAAATTTACCTACTGAAAAGTTAAAACAAAATATTCGATAAAGAAATCAACACTCCTGTGTGACAATTTGACTTTAACTGATTCTAAATATGAAATCGTTATCTCGTGTTGTTTCAGTGATAAATCTACCTCTATTGGTAACACATTAATGATAAGGCGAGACAAGTGACTTGCCATGACACTCTTTTAGGCTAATTAGGCATGGGTACCTTGTGTAGCAATTATCAACAACGAGGAGAATATAAAAATAAACGACATGGAGAAGACAGAAGATAAAGAATGAAACTAAAAAACATTAACCTTTTGCGGACAGATTCATGTGTCACATGAAATCATGGTTCCGCCATTATGGTAGGAGAAATATAACTTAA
>NW_007445039.1:0-399 GCF_000475195.1 Diaphorina citri | reverse complement strand
TCGAGAATGAGGAAGACCAGGGATAGCCTAATCGTCTCTAAGAGTCTTAGGTGATGAAATGAATTGAAGGACATCTATAATAGTGATGATGAGTTTATGTAATAGGTCATTGTTAATACACATGCACCAATATAACACATTAGCTTGGTAGAGCTCTGTCTCTGTAGTTGTATTCGTCTGGTAGTCAGTTGGTCGTTGGTTCAAATCACATGTACTCAGCCGTGACCGAGTTACCTATGCAGTTTTAACTAAGCCATTGCTAGTAAGCGCTAGGTCGCGGGTTCGGTTTCCACCTCAGGCGAACTTTATCCGAAACAGATAAGGTTCGTTCTCGGAACGGCTGGCTTTCTTTTATCCTGTCTTCCTTCTCTCTTCGCTTTCGGGAAGATAAGACCTTTG
>NW_007445038.1:0-399 GCF_000475195.1 Diaphorina citri | reverse complement strand
ATGTCCCTATCCCTACCTATGATGTCCCTATCCTTACCTATGATGTCCCTACCTATGATGGCCCTACCTATGATGTCCCTACCTATAATGTCCCTACGTATGATGTCCCTACCAATGATACCCCTACCTATGATGTCCCTATCCCTACCTATGATGTGCCTAACTATGATGCCCCTACCTATGATGTCCTTATCCCTACCTATAATGTCCCTACCTATGATGTCCTTATCCCTACCTATGATGTCCCTACCTATAATGTCCCTACCTATGATGTCCTTATCCCTACCTATGATGTCGCTACCTATGATGTCCCTACCTATCATGTCCCTATCCCTACCTATGATGTCCCTACCTATGATGTCCCTACCTAAGATGCCCCTACCTATGATGTTCCTATCC
>NW_007445037.1:0-399 GCF_000475195.1 Diaphorina citri | reverse complement strand
AGGAAGACAGGATAGAAGAAAGCCAGCCGTTCCGAGAACGAACCTTATCCCTTCAAGATAAAATCCTCCTTGGGTGGGAATAATATACCTAATCTTCAAATATCTATAATCGAACCACGCAGCCTCTGTCAAACCTCTTAAAAAAAAAGAACATGCTGAAGCTTGGATAATGAACGCCTCTGGCAATACATAAAATTATGTATAAGAATACCTACATGAAAATATGTATGCTATTCCTGAGATCCTGAGTGTTTTGACTCAGCAACCAACTTCAAATGCCAAAAGTCAAAGTTCCACTAATCCCCAAGAGCGAGTTGATTAATTCATAGGTACACAAGTGGATATGGATAGTACATAAAAGAACACAAGTGGAATCTGCATTCCTGATGGGAATTCCCA
>NW_007445036.1:0-399 GCF_000475195.1 Diaphorina citri | reverse complement strand
TCTCCCTCCCTCCCTCTCTCTCTCTCTCTCTCTCTCTCTCTCTCTCTCTCTCTTTATTTCTCTCCCCCTATCTCTTGGTTTCCCCTCTTCCTCTATCTTAGTTAGTTACCATTATCCACTACCTATACAGGTATATTTTCCCATGTGTTTCGAATTTGATGTCAAAATAAGGAGTCCTCCTATCAAAATTTTTAAAAAGAACCCACAAATATCAATAGCCCCTAAACGACTTGTATATTTGTTATGACTTGAACTCGAACCAACAAACCTTAGATCCAAAGTCCTCTGTGGTTGGTTACCACACCACTGAGGTTGGTTACGGAGGCGTAAATTATTTATCCATGAAACTGGTGAGCAACTTGCGAGGGAGAGAGAGGCAAAGGACTTTATTATGGCGAC
>NW_007445035.1:0-399 GCF_000475195.1 Diaphorina citri | reverse complement strand
AATTAGGGTAAAAGAACACTCAAATAAGCATTCAATAGGATAAGGAAAGTCGTGTGATGTTCACACCAGATTTTTTATTTAAAGAGGTCTGATAGAGGGAACTGTAACTGCCGTCTTATCGTCCCGAAAGCCAAGAAAACCTAGTTAGCTTGGAGGGGGTAGAGCGTCTACCTTGTAAGCACTATGCTCGGCCGCGGGTTCGATTCCCGTCCGGGGCGGATTTTAACCTTGAGAGATAAGGTGCATACCTCGGCTGGCTTTCTCTTATGTTGTCTTCCTTCTCTCTTCAATTTCGAGACGATAAGACCTTTATTAGCAGTTAAACAATTATGGAGCATCAACGTTCGAACATCAAATACCTAAATTATTAAACGAATTACCAGACGAACTTAAAGAAAT
>NW_007445034.1:0-399 GCF_000475195.1 Diaphorina citri | reverse complement strand
AACTACCAATGTCGTACGCAAACTAAAAGCAGACGCCAGTCTCTTCAAACAATTTATTCAAATGAAGAAAAGCGTCTAGTCTATGACGGACTGCGTCACGAGGTTTTTCCTTTGGAAAATTATGCGAAATCATGTCTTGTAAAATGGGAAATTAATTGAAGGAAATGAAAGATTTAATGCATTTATACGTCTGTTTTTGTACGTCCCCTTTGCCTACCTAGTTTTAGATTCAATTTCCTCTTAGGTCGCTCTGTAACACCGGAATGCCCGTTATTTTTTATTTTATTTTTTTCCTTCTTCTTCTTCGTTAAAAAAAATAAATGAAATAAAAAGGCCTTTTTTCGTCTAATGAAATTTTCTGGTCTAGTACCGTTTAAAACTAGAAGTGAAAAGTTACAC
>NW_007445033.1:0-399 GCF_000475195.1 Diaphorina citri | reverse complement strand
AAAATCAAAATTTCGAATTTTCCGCCAACTTTACACGCTCATGAAGGCTTAATGGCCTATCTCAGCCCGGTACATAAACACACCCTCAGTGTATGCATATTATGGCAAAAAAGTACAAACTTTTGTCCTAACGTGAGACTACAAGGCCAGCTACTAAAGCTCTAACTGTCAGACAGTCCTAGGTCTGTCAGATTGCCGGAACGTATCTGGCGGTGAAAGCTTTCAACTTCTAGGTCTCTCAGACGGTCTGAAGACGGAAGCTTTTTCCGACACACGGCGATCTGACGGATCTAGTCTAGGACAGTCGGAATAAGCAATAGGTCCTACAATCCGACCGACCGAACCCACCGCAGATTCTCCACTGAACAGAGCAGGTAATAAATTCATATTTGCGATTCA
>NW_007445032.1:0-399 GCF_000475195.1 Diaphorina citri | reverse complement strand
AGATGCTGATGAAATTCTGAATAGGTTTCTTTTGAAAATTGGATAGAACTCCTTCTTAATCTTAAGATATCTGTGTAGCACGAATCTGTAATCTTTTTCTATCTTTTCTGAGAAAAAAGGAAATTTTTGTTGTGGTTGTGGTTGTGATAATGTGATTTCTTATCAGTAAACACTAAAAACGATGCTGGCGCGCACAAAAATGAGTGCCGTTTTTCTCAAACTAAAAAGTTCCGTTTACACTCTTCATCACTCTGTACGAATCAGCTGTGTTCGGGGTCCCGTTTAAAAAAGAACTTCCCGATCATGATCACCATAACGAAACTTCAGGCCGTGGTTATGAACAGGGCTGAGTTAGGCCATTCTGAGATGTTCTTGGCAAGTGGAAAATGATGTGGTAAC
>NW_007445031.1:0-399 GCF_000475195.1 Diaphorina citri | reverse complement strand
ATTGTGATACCTATGTACATAGGTTATACATACATATATTTGAGGTAGTATATGATAGAAAATCCATATGACATACAGGCATAGGTGCATTACACCTATGTATATCAAGTAGGTAAAAGTACTTATAAAATTTTGAATGTGCTCACCTATATTACCTATGAAGGTATCAATAACATAAAGGTAAAATCCTAAAGGTAAGTAGGTACAAATTGAAATTTTATCTTTTGAATGAATAATAACAGATCTAAGAGAACGTCTCAATTTATCCAACATAACCTTTTCCATTCAATCTTTGGCTTACAAGCTTATTAAATACATCATTTATAAAAGTACTTTAAAGCTGAAAATGATCTTATTCAGACATGTTCTAAGACTTAGGTTAGTAAATAAAATGTAAAC